>NW_026848810.1:0-16565 GCF_030435595.1 Desarmillaria tabescens | reverse complement strand
TCTGGAGCTCCCCGCAGAGTGTTTCACGTCGAGGAAATGATGGACGATGGATGAGAGCGAATACTGGAGCGCTTGGGAGCGGATGTATAGAGCAGATGCGTGAGGTCCATATACCTACAGTGATAGGATCAGAACTAATAGAAGGGTGGCGAGCGCCCTGTTTTCATACTTTGTAGTATGAGATACGCAATAGTCGATATCCCATCTTGCACATCGATCAATCGATGCGGGGCATAACCGACGCAATCAATTGATATCTCGACCTTCGCGGCGCCCGCCTCTTGAGCGGTCAAGCGAGCCGCTCTGACGATCGCCTTGACGGGAACGATAGAGCCTAGAATATTGGAGCACGCAGTAAATGCGATTATCCGAGTACGAGAGGTAATCAGAGGCAGGAGGGTCCTCGACTTTGAGGCTGACAGAGTACGGGTTATTGGGGCTCGTGGGAGTGGAGCTCCAATACTTGAGGACAGCCCCCTTCCGCCCTGCAAGTTTCTTGAACGGCCCATTGTTCGCTAATTTGAAAGTAAGGAACCCATGGAGCTATCAGTGATCAAGATAGACCACCTTCATGCTCCCCTGTCAAGATAAACTCGTCCCCTTCATGGATATCACCATCGAGACCGCGAGTGAGGTTCTCCATATTGGCCGAGGAGCTGGATCCAAAGACGATCTCATCCGGGGATGCTGCGTTGATTAACTTTGCAGCATCTGCAGGTGCTTGAACGGTTACTTTCTGGGTGCTGAGCACCGATACGGAGTAATCGGCGCCTAGCTGGACGTTCGTATTCAGTAGATAATCGTATACTCGGTCCGCGACTCCCACGGCGGTCTGAGAACCTCCTGCATTGTCAGCAAAGATGAAGCCTGATTTGAGGGCCGGGAACTGGCTACGGGCCTTGTCGACGTCGAGAGCCATGGAGTAAGGAGGAAAGAGATCCGAATGGGGAGGATGCCTGTGAAAAAGCGGCATTTTTGGAAAGAGTAGCTATTTGCCATTAACTGAGCATGAGAAGTGGTTATTTATCATCATGTCTAATCTCCCGCAGCACAAAGGTGGAGGACTGCGGATGCAAGTTAGAAAATCGAGAAACGTGGAACATTACACGACGCGCAGAGCACATACGGAGCCGGGAATAGAGGGACAGGGAGATAAAAATGTCAGCGACTATCGGGCCGATGTTCCGATTTGATGTTCCGCTTGTTGCTTTGCTACGATTTCCCTCGTTATCGCTTTATACTTGGAACATCCCTGTAGTTGCATGTGCATCCCTCCATTCGTTGCTGAATAGAAGATTCCGAGTCGGTGGGCTGATGTTGTGTAGTACCTAGCCTCGAAGTCTATCGCCATCAGCTTCGATTGTCGCTGGGATCAGTTACCATTGCCGTAATTCCTCACACGCAGAGCCTAGAGGGCCTACGCCTGCCTACGCGCTTGGAGACTCGGTGTTTCGTTCGAAATCAAGACGATATTGAATGCGAATCAGTGACCCCTTCCTGTTATCTCCACCATTCGCTACCTTGCTCCAGGCTCGGTGTAGATTTACGCGTGGTACTTTGCAGTTACCGTCCTTTCATGGTTTCCGTTTTCGTTCGGGGGTTACGTACCTGAAACGACTCACCGGTTGACCAAATGTCACGTCTGCTTTCACATGCCGTGTCCTTTTCTTACCCCAATTCCCCAATTCCTTGGTATATATATCCTACCATGGACTCCAGGGACACTTTCCAAAGTTTGATTTTGGGGATCCACCACGACACGCTTTCCTCAGCGTACTCTTCGCAATGGCGAAGATATTGTCGCCACCGTCCTCGCCTCCGGGCCTACACAGGGCGATGTCAATGATGTCCTTTGAAAACCTCGTCGCGTTGGCAAATCATCAGGAGAGAATCAAAGAGGCGCGACAGATGGTCTGGCGGGTCAAAGGGCAGCCGGTCGTCGAGCTGGATGATGTCGAGTCGTGTCTGAAGCATGCCGCCATCGGGGGGTTACGTGAGTACTGCTGTTCTGTTTCAAGGAAATGGACTGAGCTATCGTTCGACAGGATCTGCCACACTTGCGTTTAATATCAGAGCCGCTTTCAACCTTGTATTGGCCTTTATGCGCCTTCGATCGCTTCCCAAGTAGGCCCTCTGGACTTTTAATATCTGTAACTAACCCGTTTCTAGAAAGAAACGGTTACCTTTACTTGTACACGCCATATTTGGGACCGATACTTGGCGGTTCGCTGCTATGCTCGGCTCTTTCACGTCAATATACAAATTCCTTCTCAATGCCCTACCAATACTACTTCCCGAGACGAGACTATCCTCGAGCCACCT
The DNA here is from genome assembly GCF_030435595.1 of Desarmillaria tabescens. Taxonomy (NCBI): domain Eukaryota; kingdom Fungi; phylum Basidiomycota; class Agaricomycetes; order Agaricales; family Physalacriaceae; genus Desarmillaria; species Desarmillaria tabescens. Next base: position 14,243 of record NW_026848810.1, on the reverse strand, counting down.
ATTATCCAATTCGTTCTGTGAAGAAGACATGGAATGCCTCGAGAAAAAATCTCTCGAACTTGCTATTACATCCGATACACGTCGCCGTCGTACCGCTAGGTTGTCGTTGAGCGTGAATGCCCAGAAAGCTTGGGTCCGCAAGAAAACGCGGCGATGGCATGCCGCCTTTGCCGGTGCGGTTGCCGGCGGGATAGCAGTCTTGTTCGAGACGTCAGGGAGGAGGGTGACTATCGGACAGCAGATGTTCGTTCGGGGGCTCCAAGGATGTTTCAATGCGTACACAACGGCTAAGAATATCAAGATACCCCATGGCGATGTTATACTGTTTGCACTTATGTGAGTGAAGAGATCTTCGGTGAAGCCCTTCGTATAACTGACTTCCATTCTTCTAGTAATGGACAAATTTTGTATGCGAACTTCTTGAGACCCGATAGTTTGAACAGAGGATACAACAATTGGTACGGGTATGTTCGACGCTTAAATTCTCTTTCTGACCTTTTTGCAGGTTTATAAGAGTATCCGAAGTTCCTCCAGAGGCGTATAGAATAAATCGCGACTTGATGCGCAACCACACATATAACCCTAACGATTTAGATAAACTTATTGCTAATCCTGTAAGCTATTCCTAATCACTTCTTGTCCGTCACTGACTGGATCTCCCACAGAAATACAAAATCACTCCCCAAAACACCACTACACTTCTGGCCCACAAGGACGCTTTCTTTAATGGAGCGTCCAACCCTTCCAAATACATCGCTGATTCTCAGTGCCCTTGCAAGGCTCTCCATCCCGGCCAGACATCCTGCTGGCACGTTCCCGCAGCACGTTTTCTCTACGTAGCCAAATTCATGCTTCCCGTATACGGAGCACTGCATTTCCTACCTCCCGTTCTATTCAGGACCAAGGCTTTCATGAAGAACCCTCTTAAAATTCTCCTAAAGTCTGCGATGGGAACTGCGAGGAGCTGTACCTTCCTCGGAGTCTTTGTCGTTATTTACCAGAGTACGCATCCCTTCTGACACAGAGACAACTCTTTCTGATCGTTACTCTAGCTGCCATATGCTTGCGAAGCTTCTTCCATGAATTCTTCTCAATGCTCCCAGTCAACTCGATGCTCAAGCTACCACAGTGGCTGGTGGACGCCATGTTCGTATCCCGAGCAGCGTATTTCATACCAGGCTTGGCAAGCGGTCTGAGTTTATTTGTCGAGGAGAAGAGGAGGCGTGCGGAGTTGTCAATGTATGTATTGCCAAAGGCGCTGGAGAGCTTTTGGCGCGTTGCTACTGGGAAGGTTCCTGGAGGAGTTCGGACCGGCAAGACTGGAGAGGCCTTGGTAAGTCGTCTTTGTGTTGTCGCGTTTTCGCTTTCTTATTCGCCTGTAGTTGACGGCGATTGGGATGGCTATGGTTATGGTATGTGTATTTGTACGCTTGTGAGGTGGTACGGTACTGATACCTTTGTTTTCAGTGCACATACCAAAATGATCCTCAGCACTTGTCAGGACTTGTGAGACGTATTTTATACCAGTTTATTGGGCCGAATTGATAGCGCCTCGAGTAAGTATTACGTAGCGGGGATATATACCGTAAAATTGTATTATTATGATTGTAGGCAATTTGGATTTGATTTGGATGCTACAAGCTGGTGCCTGAGGACCGCTCTTAGTGGAGAGTAGCTTTATGAAAGGTACGACTTTTACAACGTCGTTGGCAAGGGGCTGTTGATTGGGGCAGAAAAGTGTACGTACCGGCACTTAATTGCATATCACCGTGATATTATTGAGCTCTCATCGGAGTCTATCTATGACAAGTTTCTATTCTAAAATAATCGGAGTAAGTAGTACAAGTAATTATAACTTCGATACGTTTCAACGTCCGATCAGAATAGTACAAATAGCACTGTAATCACCTACTGAGTTCCTCCGATCATACTAAACACAATGGCAAACTCACCAAGATTCAGGAAAATGATTCCGGTGTCAATGAATGTCCGTGAAGCAGCTTGCCCACATATGTTGACAGATACGTGTTACCCTTTCTCCGCAGCGCGACCAAATCCTTGAAGAACACAACCGGGCTGCTCGTAAAGGGAGAGAGGTCCACTCGACCATCTCGAGACCGATGGCGTTGCAAGATGAACCCGTCACTTTGATAAGGGAGACCGTCTGTTTCTCCCGGTAAGTGAAGGCCCAAGAATAGGCACAAGGCACGATAAGCATGGTAGTCGGTCAGGTACAACTGGCCTGAGAAGATGTTGAGTTGTGTCGCCAAGGTATGATCGACAGTGAAGGGTCTGCCGGCAGCCACAGTTCGGGGGAAGTAATGGAATTGCAGATCGTCAAAGGGTTTTGTCGTCGATGTGACACGTGGGGCGTAGACATGGAGGCGTACGAATCTGCTATGTCGTATGGAGGGCAGCAATTCGTTTACTTCAAATGGACTGAGAACGACGAGTCGCGAATCATTCCCCACTGTGGATGATAGAATCCAGTTCACCGAGCGCAAGGAATGGAATGAAGAATTGATCGGTGCTTGTATTCCCTGGACGGCCATAGTCTCCTCCAGGACCGTCTTCGTAAAATCATATGTGCAAAGCAACCGAGGAGACCACACCCTTGTACCAAACGAATGACGATCGTTGAGCGACTGGAACAAAGACGCGAACGCGGAACTCTGTCGAAAGATGACACCCGTCTCGATGAAATGGCGAACATCATTGTGGAGCACGTGTATGGCAGGTTTGCGTTTCGCTGGTCTTTCGATCTCCTGCTCTCGCTCGATTTCCTGGTTGACTTCTCTTTCCTGCTCTTCATCAACATTGTTGTTAGAAACAAAATTGACACCTAGTTGCTGACAGCGGTTACGAAGCTCCGGTATGTCCATGGCGTTCAATGCTGTAGTTGGACCCTCAGGCACAGCATATAATTCCTTGAGCGAACGACCCTCTGGTTGGACCCAAGGGATAAGATATTGGTATTCAGTGGATCCCGACGCAGTGAAAATGTTCAAAGCATCTCTCCTTCCGAAATAATCCAGCCCTTGCAGTGCCCAGTGAGGGACGTGATGCGTAATGTCGTCCCACGTTTCTGTCATAACCCACCTCAACACATCGATCGTTTCCAGCACATTCGACTCGGATTTTCCTGCAATTGCTCTGATCTTCTGATCTATATCAAGAGGAGCGAAGAACATCACAGACTGTCCCTGTCCGAGCTGTCTCATCCTCATAGCGTCTATAAAAAATGAATTAGAACACGATAGCTGCCAGTATCCAAAAAGGTAGGTTCACCTTGTACCAGACGGTCTTTTGTCACTTTGGAGCCCAAAGTTATGGCTGCTCTGAAGCTCAGAGGCAGCTTAAGGTCAGTGCCTCTGGTGTGAGCTTGATCAAGATATACCAGACACCTGTCGAGCTGGTACTTCAAAGGCGATAGCAACAATGGTTCAGCACTGCCTCTTCGGTTCAATACCATCAACTCATCCGAATTGCTGAAATACACGGCTCCCAAGAAGTCTGTACATAGAGACAGTCAATATTTAGCCAATTGCTCATTCCTAAGTTCAAGCATCTGCGCCCCTACATCCAAGAGAACTTGGATCTTCGGTCGCTCTTGAACTAAGAGATCGAGGAACTCTTGAGCGGTGAGGCTGTTTCCGTTGTGCGGATTGCGTACACATTTATAATGGTTGTTTTCTGACCGAAGAAGGTATGCCAGTACCTTGGCATTGGTGCCTTGCTGACTACGGAGATCGCATTGTTGGATAGACGTAGGCAACAAGTATCGGTTGTCGTTGGTGCCGCTGAAGCCTGTCGTCACTTTCGCCCTGCGCTCCGCAAGATCCCACCCAGATGTGGATAATTTACAAGGAAACTCTTTCGCCTGCTTGGGAAAGACGACTTGCGACAGATAGAAATCATTAACAGCACGATTCCGCTGGAAAAGGGGGACGAGATGATTGGACCATTGCTCCTTATCCTTGGTGTTGACTCCACTAAGATGGCGTAACGGTGCTGGTACAGAGTCATCGATTTTGATCCAGGATTCGTATTCTGAGAAAGGGTCGTCTTGTTTGTACAGGAGCTGGAAGCAAGTATCAAGCTGGTTCTCCGTCAGTCCACTGTAGTAGTAGGACAGGCAAGTCAAAGAAATGGCGACATCGGGATGGCCAGATTCTGCCAATAGAGAAGGAACATCCTTAGCCCTATACGGTACCGCTAGCAGACTACGACTTAGATCCAAGCCATAATCTACTCGCCAGCGACGCGACGACAGGACATAGTTGAGGATTCCATGCGCAAAAAGTCCACGCAGTATCAGAAGAAGGCTCCATGTATTGCTCTCTGAGCATTGGCTTTCAATGGCGCGCGCACGGTCAGCGGCGACATGAACATTCGTGATAAAATCCTGCACGACACCACTTGGAAGTCGCGAGAAGAACGGATAGTTCTCTAATTGCCCCCTGAGAATCTTCTGACAGACAGCCTCGATCAAGGCGTCCCCAGCTTCGCGCCGCAGGATACGGAAGAAAGGGAAACAACCGCTTCGTGAGCGCACTTCAACTCCAAGGGGAAAAATTTGCTGGATGATTTCGACGCAGCTTGCCACGAGACTGAAAATTTGTTGTATGGTTGTCCACCGATCAGGGTACCCTTCTAAAGAACGCTGTTGTCCCATGGTATATATGAGCTGATATCGACAGTGGAGGATCTCATCGCTTTCATCAAGTATATCCCTGGAGTATTCCGTTACCCATTGTTGTACTTTCAACAAATCGCGAGAAGACTGTCCCTCCCCGGGATTCATCGATGCATGTACGCAGCGATCGATACCCATTAATTTAAACGAAAGTATGTGTTCAGGCTGTGCAACCAATATCCCGCCGGCCTCCATACACCTCGTATAGATGCTCTGAATGAGTCAAATTCGCTCGGGCCCGATGTCAAGCTGTCGAGAAAAAGGCATGTAGAATATACGACGATTCAGAAGTCCGCTCAGGCGCTCAACGAGCAGCTGGAACATCTGGTTGGTAAGCGGCTTTAGTACCACGACCCGCACAAGGGCTTTGCCCTGTGCTAGTGCCGCAGCAGCCATCGGGATGATTACTGACGATTTTCCTTCTCCCATATTGAGTTGAAGAACAGAGTTCTGGCCTGAGCGCGGGGAGATGATCCTTCGGGTGACCTTTGTCTGAATCGGACGGCATATGAAATTATTCTCCAACTGTAATGCAAGGAACAACGATGTCAGCCGAAATAACAGGAAAGCAGAAGAAAATCCACCTGCAAAAGGATCCATTCGGGATATCTATAGGCAGTCACCTCGTTATTGAATCCTTCTCTATAGAACTCTGCGTGTGTAAAAATACCACCTTTGCTCAATACACACGAGTAGTGATAACCAGAGTATATTGGGGATCTACTGAGTGTACAAGCTGTGGTGGTAAAAAGACTACCTACACTAACCGCGCAAGAAAGTAAGATCTAGTGAATTACAAATATGTCAAGATAAGATAACCATCTGATAAGGGTGAGCAACCTCATAGGGCGATGAGGTCACTCCCCTTACACGCCCCCCCCATTGGGATTGCCTCCAGGGAATTCAGAACCAGAAATACCAAGTGCGGTCACGGGTGGTGGTACGACGTGAATCCGTCATCGGACGAAGCAAGGGCGAAGTCAGACCACCTATCATCGGCGGGGAGGCCCAGACATAAGCATTGTAAGGATGCTAAATAGAAGCTATCTGTCCTATTTACATCTCGGCGGGCAGACAAGAACAAAAGGCCCAATAGAGGGATCCTCCAGTAGGGCTGAGGGGAAAAGCATAGGTTATTTACCAAAATAGTTTTTTACAGTAAATTACATAGTAAATTACAATGTATTTTACCAGGGGGTCCTGAGGGGGGTTTCAACTAGGTAAAATACACAGATCACATACATGTATTTTCACCCACAAAGCAGCTACAGTAGGCTGTAGTTCGGCACAGAACCCCCTGTGTTCCTTATTGGGACCGCATACTGGGTTTCTAATCTCTAACCTCTATGTAGACTCAATTATTCAAAGACTTTTTATAGGTCACTGAAGCACCAAGGGGAGACAATGACATAGCCCCTTGAATTCTTAGGAGACTCTGACCGCATTTGGAACAGCCAAAAAATCATAGGAAAAGTGGAAAATAAATTATATTATCTAATTATGTGACAAGGTATTTTACATAGTAAGAAACCCCCTCCAAGGCTCACAAAATACCAACCGCGAACGCCCTGGAGGTTTTTCCCTCAACCCTACCCTCCAGGATAGCCTGGCAGTCACATGATAATGGAATATATGAATTTGGCAGGTGCAATGCCAAGATTGGCAATTATATTCTGAAAATTTCCCTCAGCTATATCGAAAACTGGCTCATTACTCATGCTTGGGGGTCGCTACTGATAGCAGTTGCTAGCGACCGGAGCTTCAACTGAGTTTTAACTTAACTGGCATTTCCCATTTGGACACGCGATGCCGTTCGCGGACTACAGTTGGTAGTGCTGAGTAGTTTCCTGCTCCTTCCCACACCCGGAAATTTACCTCGTAAAGAATTTATCATCTTGAATGCTCATATCCATAGGATTTTGAAGCTGTAGCCTACCAGTTCATGTACTTTATCTTACTTCATGAAATGGTAACTATGGAGCCCTTTCAGCCTCAGGAGAAGAAAAATACCTAGTATTAGATGCACACTAACTATTGACCCCAAACAAGATCTCTGCAAAGGATGCTGACAGCCATCGATGCTGAATGCGATGGTGAGCCTTAGCACGCACTAATAAATCACTGCAGCAATGACCACATTTAGCTCGAAATTCAAACTCCAGTCAGTAGCGACTTGGCTGCTACCATTCAGAAAAGACTCAAATTTTATTTTCCTGCCTGGAGGGCTCGAAAAATTTAGGGTATATTTTATGCATAGAAATAAGCTTGAATCAAAATTTTAGGCACCAGAAATGGAATGTCTCCTTTATGTTAAATGAATCCACTACTGAACGGCAGGTCTGCCGTTTGATGTGGCTGTGCTTCAGGCATCAGAAAGGTGCACAGAGCACTGTTTTTCACCACCCTCTTTAAATACATGTTTCTGATACTCAAAAATCATTTTAGAATTTACAGATAGGTCTTATGAAGCTTTCATGTGCTCACCCTTTTCTCTTTTTCTCTCTCTCTTTTTCTTTTATTTTTTATTTTTTATTTTTTCTCAGACCGACCCACAAGCATCAGTAGCGAGCCCAAAAACTCCACTCTCCCATGTAAAAAAACATGGTAAAAAACTATTTTTGTAAAAAAAGCGGTGCTTTTTCGCTCAACCCTACGTACTTATTATGTACTATGTAGTAAAGATCAGATGACAGTAATGTCACGTGCATTCAGCAGGACACAACGCATGTGGATAAAATGTGACTCACACGACCAGTACTACTACTACCACCAATGAACTAACGGGTAAGTCGCATGTGTTGAAAATATGATGTGGTACCCTTAGAACTTGGGCCCCGAATTGAACTAAAAAGTAGAGTGGAGCCGTATGAGAAGTGACTAGTGATGGCCCGTCGCATGGCGCTGATCTCAAGCTGACAGCGAAATTTAGTAGCAATTGGAAGCTGGAGCTCAACGAAGATGAAGAATATGTACAACAGGAGATCTACTTTAGGGATATAACAGACGATTATGCATGTGGATATCGGCTATACCTGAAGGTCTAGCATCCCCGGTGTTAAGCTCTACATGTCTGCACTCTATCACAGTTTACTCCCTTGCAGGACACCCTTCTATCAAATCCATAAACAGACAACTTACGTTTAAACATATATGTAATATCAATCCACACATACATTTCCAAAAATCACCGCATACTGAAGATGGCCGATATCAATTTCCCAATGGCAGATGTTGCAACAGGTACGCCTATCTATTCCAAGCATGCACTTAGTGAGCATGAACATTTTCAAAGACATGGAAGTGGTGCAAGAAGAGGACACCGCGTTGATGCCAGATGTTTTAGGCAGCCCCAAGTCAACTAGAGAATGTACGTGCATTTAATTTTCACGATATCTGTCTTTTTCATTGAACCACAATAGATGTACTGAGTAGGTCACTCCTCTTTCCAGTGTAGTGACCAATTTCTTCAATGTTAACTAGTGCCTGTGATGGGTCGTGTGACCACCTATCATGCACCTTGGAACGACGAACATATCAGAATGATAAATGATAGGATTTTGAGCCAGTTTCAGTGTGACACCAAGAAAGAGGTCAGGCGTTTCACACAGCTAGAGCATTTTTTATTTGGGGCAATCGATCGCAAAAAACCTCCGGACAAAGTTTACGATATGGTTCGGAAAGCGCAACAAGATGGAAATTATCAAGAGCTCTTAAAACATCATTGAGTTTCTTCCGTTCGCAACCCTCATATTTTTGCTCATCTTTTCTTGCATAGACTGTTTTTGCAGGAAGAGAACTCAATTGTAAGTCCTATATCTTCCGACTTTTCTTATACCCATTGTCTGTCTCCACAGTTGTTTTGGGTGACGCCAAGAATGATGCTTGAGTTGAACCAGACAAGATCCAAGGTACCTCTTTACCGATGACACCGATACCTACCAGTCCCTGATTTCATTTGCAAGGACCAAATGCGGATGATGCTAAGGCGAATGAACTCGAGAGCCAGTCCAAGAACATTCTCAACCCCTTCTCTGATATCCTAAAGGACTACGCAGAGGGTAGGCTTGACTACCACTTTTCATCAACACACAAAGGAAAAGGACCTCATGGCGATGTTCACAATCCGGATGCAGACCAGGTTCATCTCCTCCTTGCTGGCCTTGGTGACCAAACTCAGACCTTGACAGGTTGGAAGACAGTCTTCCGTAGTGATGAAGAGGACACATACAAACCGTTTTCAGTGTACTCTTTCCTTTCCATCCTTCTAGCTATGTTCTGATAGGCAACATTATAGGTCCATTATTGATTTGCCTGGATACGGAAAGACCAGACTGCTATTGAAGCAGTCGTGAAATACTTTTTTATATATTTCGTTTGCTCTAGAGGGAAATCAACTTGGGCAACGGGATCAAGTGATTTAGAATGGATAATACGTATGATCAACGAGAGCAACATAGTTGGGGTGAACGAGGAGAAAATGGTGCAAAGAGCATTTTACATGCTTCTCTATTCAAGGATTTACATTCTACACCATTTCCTGGATCTCATCTTGTGGGATCCCACAGTTACAACTCTAGATGTTCGTCGCCGCCTATTGCTTCTACAAGCATGTCCCCCATGTCGTCCCTTTGATGATGACACCATATCAGATCTCTTCATCCACTTGGTGACTGCGGCAAGCTCATTTGGGATGGAAACACTGCGACAGGGCTGCAGGAACTCGCTGTATAACTTTCACCGATCCATCAAGATGCTTCTGCGTAACAATGACTCTTCTGATTCACAACAAATGCACCTCATCTTCGATGACATAGAGGCTGCTACCAGTGATCACTGGCTTTATACAACCTCAGATGGATCTGCCAAGCAATCCATACTCGGATGCTTTGTCGAATCGTTGGATATCCTTTTAGAGCCCCGAGCAATAGTATCCACAGCCTCTAGGCTCTCCATGGATGTATTTGAAATAATGGACAGCATGGAGTTTGTTCAAGGCCCCCCTACCAGGTTGATTTACACCTCAAAAGTCTCGAAACCAGACCATACTTTGGAGGGTTGCTCTAGTTATATCCTCTGCCATTTGCCAGAGCTGAAAAGGGTCCCTGTTCTTCTTCAGAGGTTTACAATGTGGCTATCGCCTCAGTAAGCGTTTACTGCAATCATTCAGATTTTTGCTTACAGTTTGATTACAAGACCACGACTTGTTGCTAGGCTGCTCGAGATGTATATGGCAGTGAAACACATTGAGGAAATCCAAAAAATTCCATACCACAAGATTTTGTCCAGCACAATTGAGGCATTGACTGGATACCGGCCCATGGATGCTGCATTCTTGGAAACACAAGAGGAGGAAATACCGAAGCTCATTCTCAGTGAATACTTTCTTCCTGGTGCCATGGGAGTGAAGAAGCAGGTTGAACATGAAAGCGGTATGCATCAAATTCTGTTCAATATGTGTCTGACCACTAACAGTGTCCAGATTGTGACTTGATGATGACAGTCTCACGACTTCTATATCGCTGGATTCTTAGCAACCCTTCAGGTCGAGAGCTTTCTCACAATCATGCTTCCAGACTCGTTGACTTCGGGGTCACCTCTCTTCCCCCTATTGTGGCTCGAACTCCATATCAATTTATGAGAGACGTAGCAGAAAGTGTCGCTTTGACAGAGCCTTGCGGTGCACTGTCATTAATGGTGCTTCTTGGCTCTGCTGGAGCAGACACTCTCAAAGCTTCCATGAGGAAGGCGGTATTTGATGTGGAAGAAATCGCAGATGAGGAGGATATCTTCAAGAGAGGCACAATATTGGTGTTGATGAAAAAGCTGGGAAAGGAAGCCGGTTGCACCTTGGATGACATCCTTCAGTTTCACAATGGTGCTCCTCCCTGGACGAAGGAGTGTTATCGTCTGATCTCCTTTGTGAGGAACAGCGACAGCGGTGTGCAAATCCCTGTGCGCGTTACATGGAAGTTGGGTGCATCTCCTCACCTGGGGTTCAAAGCCCGAGAACCTGATGATGTTATGCGTTGGATAAAGGATCCGAGTGGTGTTCCTTTCTTTTTTCCAGATGCATATCATTGGTCAGATGCTCTTGCTATTGTTGAGAATCGGACGACATTGGAGAGGTCGGTGCTGGTTATTCAGGACAGGATTGGAGCAACTGATGTCAAGGAACCGCTCTCAACCTCCTGTTATATGGAGGATAATGTATGTGCATCGGTTGTTCTCATAAACATATTTCAAGACTGGACTTACAAATTTTCATCGCAGTGGTTATCCCCCCTGTTGGATGCTGAGAAACCAATGCTAGGGGAAGTGCAACCCAGAAAACGGGTGAAGTGCCAAAACGTTGCCATCCACTGCCCTAAACGAGACATGACGTGGGCCCCCTTGGTTATTAGCGTTGTCGCGACCACCTGTGATATCTCAAGAGTAGAGCACAAGTCAGATGCCAAGCTGGAGCCGATTGGAATACTTCGTCTTGACGAAATCTGACATTACAACAATCCAGTTTTTTCTTTACCCTAGATGCCTTGCTTCCGATTCGAGGCTGCCAATTTTGGTTTAAATTGCAACAATTTACACATTGGTAGTGTGAGCCATGATGAATAACTTGTCAAGATGTCTACTAACCTGTGATTTGTGCCTGTAGAGGTTCTGTGTTCCCCGTAACAGCGCTGCCCCGAGTCATTGAACCAGCCACAACAACTCTCATTTTTAATTGCATTTGAAGGAGGGGAGTAGTATGGCATAGCTTAGTTTTACTGCTCCATAATAAACGATCTGAGTATCGTGACTTGCAGCTCTAACTTATCCTTCACGTTTTCAAAGAAAAAAAAAAACAGACTCTGCTTCCAAGTTGCACTCGAGCTAGTAAAGATTTTCAGTTAATAAATCAAAGCTTTGCCAGCCCTATGGCTGCCATGCTGACTCATTCTGCTGTCAGATCCCTAACGCTTTGCCAGGCACAAAAATCATACCTTTTCTCGCCATCGCCAGCTACATAATCAAACTCAGAAACATGAATCTTGACCCTTCTTCCTGTACCAGCTTCAGAAGTAGGCGCTGCACCAATGTTTTCGAAGTTGCCAATGTCATGGAGTCTTGTAAACAGCGTTGGGAAACATGTCGAGAGGGATCAGACGAGATCAATTCAGTCGCGGCATGATGGGCTCTTTGATTATGCTCTTCCCTACCTGCGGGCATCAACAGCAAGCGATGTTCTGGTCTATGTCGGCGACCGATACACCATTGCCTCACGATATGTCTTCAGAAGATATATATTGCCATGGGAAAGCCTAGAAAACATGACTCGTGGAGGCTTCCTTATAGAGGTTCATTCCGTGTCAACCCACTCTACTCGCTTCATGACATGGCTCATCGTAACCTTGCTACGAAATTCTGCCCTTACTGTATTGGTCCCTCCATGGCATGATCCTGGGTCTGGCAAAGGGTGCTGTGAGGATTGTCCTTGTGATGCGGCCAATGCAGTCTCACCTGATCCTGAGGAGGTCATGTCGATGGCTTTTGAAGATGTGAAAATGCATGCCCTGCTCCTTCATCATAACCTGTCCGATTCAGATCCACTTCCGCAGGTGGCCAAGGTGTATATGGATATGAAGATTCCCCGTGTCAGAAGAATCCTTATGATGGGAAGATGCCATATAGACGGGAACCACAAAATTAGTTGATTTAAGGTGGTTAGAGATTTTGTGCTTTGGATTATGTATACGCCCTTCACACTTTCTATTTCATCTTCAGGGAATCAGGGTCTAATTTTATCATTGCAGGCCATCTGCCGCTTCGCCAACTCATCATTGGATGACGGTGTAATATGAAGATCTCTACCCTCTCATCTTGTTGTTGCCCAAATTTACATCAGAAACAGCAACGGACTGTACCGACATGCTGCCCTCTCTGGCAGGCATTCGAAGAAGATCCCTATGATCACAAAATCCATGCTATGCCATCGTAGAAAGGAAAATTGGCTCCTCCCGGCCCTTCTGCCTCTCCTGCCCCTTCATCATTAGGATAGCCCTCATTTGGGAAACACACCCCAAAACCCAAGACGTTCGACTCAGAGAAGGCTCTTCCTACTGTCTTCAGTCATCGACCCCTTGAACCTGCTCGTAGCCCTCCAGAGACCAGTGTTTATGACTATATTCCCCTTCTTCTTATTTTTGAGTGGATCGCAAAACAATTTACTTGAAAGAAGAAGCATCACGAACTGCTCTCGGGAGAAAAATCAGGCCAAAAATCGAAGAAAGCAATGTATCTTTACAGATTACCACCTATCTGTCGGATTATGTCAATTGTTTGTGTTTCTCTCAGATCTCTGTTTGGTTGCTAACCTATTTTCGCAGATATCATGCGTTCTGGGGTCCTTCAGCCACCTATTGCAGCTGGCATCATCAACAACATTGGTGCACTCCAAGATATGTTAACCCACCTTGGACGAATTGTGAACAAACTGCTTCCACTTGTGTATCAAATGCATCTGCGGATGTCCCTTTGAGTATACTTGTTCTCCTTCTGGTTCGTCATCTCCTCTGACTGCCTCTGACATTTTTATGAGCAGTTCCAAATCTTTGACAACTTCAAATACCTGACGATCCCTGGAACGGCATTTTTGTCCTTCCTTCTACTCAGTTTCCTCGAGATTGGCCAGGAAATGTATGTAAGACCACTGTTGAAGAAGAACAGGTACTCATTATTCCATCAGTGAGAATCCATTCAATTACGATCTCAATGACCTAGTCCTCGACGTGTTTTGCCTGTCTATACAGCGAAAACTTCAATAAATTGCCGCCCACTCACTGCCAGACCCTGCTTCCTTCATCATTACTACCTGGAACCAACCTTTCGCACCTGGAGATCAGCGTACTGCAGCTGAACTTGTCAAGGGTGAAACAGAATATAGACATGCTGAGGACGAACACCAAGGGTTGGGAAGCATCAAGCAGACGCTTCTGCGCAGCTGGAGGGGCACAGATGACTTGACTAGAGAGAAGTAAAAGGCGTGATTCTTCAGCTGACTGGTCAGTTATAAAAGGTTGGCTGGTTCAACCATTCTGGGGAAGCTATTTTATCAGTAAACTGCTGCTGTTGCATAACATACGCGATACAAATACAAGGGAAGACGGCTAAGTCGGCACCGCTTTATGAGCTTGAAATTAAAGTTTTCTTGAACCAATCCATGGTCTGCTGCAAGGTGCCTTCATATGCCTCCTTCACATCAGGATAGTCGATGTTCGAGTGTGCTGCAAAGCCATGGGTCGTGCCTTCACAAAATATGTTAGTAAGAATGCTCCGGTGACATGAAAGACTGACCTTTATATTCTCTGAACTCATACGCAACTCCATCCTTCCGTTCAGCTATGGCTGCCTCTGCCTTCAATCGGAGGTCATCTAAGAAAAATATCAAAATTAGATGTTGACTGCAACATGAACTGATGCACCAGACCTAGACAAATCCAATTGAATGAAAACGGGTGACACCAAGTAGAGAGTACGGCCTTGATGGCTTTCAGCTCATCCATACTAAATC
>NW_026848809.1:0-16605 GCF_030435595.1 Desarmillaria tabescens | reverse complement strand
ACGATACCTAACTCCGTACCCCCAGAGTTTTCCAACCAGGAAAAACCCACCACCCGAGCTGGAACTCATGGAGGGCGAAGAAGAATATGAAGTAGAAGAACTACTTCAGGACCGCGACCACGTCGGTCAAGGGCAAGCCAGAGGACCATAATGGAATTTTGGTCAAATGGAAGGGATACCCAGTGGAGGAGGCTACTTGGGTCAAGAGGAGCAATCTCCAATGCCGAAGAACTCGTCAAGGAATACGAGAACAAGGAAGACCGCGTACAGGATCACGATCTGCAACACTTGGAAAACGAAGGGGGATGTATAACCACATCATCTCCTGGCCCTCCAACCGAGAGCTCAACTTTCTTTCCAACCAGCAGGAATCAACCGATCCATTATCCTTTGACGAGCAGGGCTTTTATTCATCAGACACGGATGAAGACGTCTTTGAAGACGAATGTTCCATGTCTCCTCTAATGACTCAGACGACCCTAGCTTCCTCTTAGAAGAAGGGGCATGTCTGCTTGGGAACAAAACAAGACTATGAATGGGATATGGAATCCATTAACTCCCTACTCAGGGAGTGAATGTCTAAAGGACTGTCGGGACGACAGTCTTAGTTGGGGGGTATTATTACGGTTTTACCCCTATTTTCCTTATCTTATCTTATCCTTATCCATCGAACCCTGGACCTACCTATTTTATCTCTCGGACCCATGATATTCCGCCGGCACACTCCTACCTGGTTACCTGGTTGCCATTACCTCAGTTCACGCTGCTGCCCCTCAGATGACCAGCGACCCGCATGTGCCATCATGCTTCTCTTGATGGCATCATGCTTCTTAGTAGTTGGACGAGAGTCGACCGCTAGTCGAGGGTGGTCTACGGGATGCAGCCTATTCAGACAGAGTCCCATGCAGATGCAGGTGATATGCACTCTTTACTCTCATTTGTCAGGAGCATACTTCTTTTAGTGTCCTCCCTCCTCATTCGTTGAAAGACGCACTTCTTGTTGCATGTGCCCTTGTAGGTACTATTCTTAGTACGAGTCTAACATGTATTTAAGCTAGTCTATGCTGTGGCTTTAGACCCCAGCTTTGGCTAAGGTTATATACTCCTAACTCTTACAAGCTCCTTGCTTTCGCTATAAAAGTGATGCCTAACTCCTCACAATCTACCAACGCCTCTCTAACACTGAATCACCGAATGCGAGTGACAGGATAGAGATCAGCCTTGGCGAAGGTTCGAGTTAGTGCTTAACATGGAGAGGCAGAGGCAGAAGGACATTGAGGAGATGAATCTCCTGAGCCAGGTTGGCACATAGCCCCAACCTCCCTTGCATCATACACCCCTGACAGATTCTGCAGAATTGCAGGATCCCCTCTGGAGTGAGATGACAATTCCCTCCATAAGTCAGATTTCATCTGGCCCTCTCCCCAACCTGAATCTGAAGTTCTCCCCTGGAACCTCGTCACCATTGCTGACCTTAGGGACTTTGCAGAACCCTGATTTACCCACATCTCAGAAATGTCCACCAGTGACAGACCCGATAGCATCATTGCAACTGAGTACTCCAACACCAATAGCCAGGAGCTCTTGGAGTACTACATCTATACTGACTCCTCAGGCGATGATGCACAGTGGGTTATCTTTCCAGGTGACACCTCCAGGGGAGATAGAATTCTTGACTGGTTTGTGGGAGACCAACCCTTTCTGGATCCTATCATCCTCCCAAACCACATCCTAGAGGAGTTTAGGCCACCCAACGATGAACCTTCCATTGATAGGTGAGACAAGTTTGTCCAAGGCTCCAGTACTGGAGCTCACTGACAGGCAGATCTATGATCTAACATGGAAGCAAATGTTAGATTGGAAGTGGAGGCATCTACTGTATGAGACAACCTAGGCCACATCTGACCAAGGACAAGCCTACAAGGCAGCACCTTTAGGCTTAGATATAGAGGATGAGATTCTCTATATTGAAACATTGTATCACACTGCTAGTCATTAGAATGTGATACACTCCAACCATCCTGTAGTATGAGGAAAGTGGTACTATGGACCTACTGACATGCCCTCCTCTGACATGGAGTCCCCAAGAATGGCAGGCCAGGAGAATCCAATCCCTAATCCTACCTGAGTACCTTCTGGCACCCTGGGACTTGAGGCCAGAGGAGGAGGAAGTGGTTTCTATGCCCAAAGTATGGGCAGGGACTCTGACCAATCCACACTATCAGGAAAGGGAAGCAGACCAGCACCAGCCATGCCAGGAGAAGGCAGCAGTGGCAGACCTGGCAGACCTGGAGGAGGAGATGGCAGTGTGTGAACCCCTGCCAGTACCTCCTCAACCTCTGGCACCACCACCTTCACCTTCCAGCGATCTGAATCTATAATCGCTGCCTCACCCTAAAAATCCTCCTTTGCCACCTGATCCACTAGGTGACTGGGAGATTGCTAATGGACAGCCCAATCCCTGGGAAAACATGAAACTGCAGTTAATATAGATCCTAGCCAAATTCTATGGCAAGGCCAGTGACCTGAATTAGTTCTTCACAGGCTGTGAATACTACTTCGAAACCTTCTCCAGGTACTTCATGCTCAATGAAGTATGCAGATATGGGCTAAGTTGAGTCATCTTCATGGCCTCCCTGTTTGATGGGAACACAATGCAGTGGTGGATCCACCAGCAATGTCACTACTGGGATTCACACAATCAAAGGCATCATGTTCTCACCTGGGAAGCCTTCCAGGAAAGTGTTCACAGATGATTCTGAGAAGTAGTAGAGGTCCAAATCAAACATGTTCAGTGGAAAAAACTGCAACAGTTGCAGTTCAAGATGGCCACAGAATTCTTTGAGAAATTTGAAGAAATGGCAGTGGAGGCCAAATGCTTTCACAATGATGAGAAAATGGAGGAAGTTGTTGCCCTCATGATCTAGCTTAATGTCAAGCAGATCATTATGGCCAGAGATAATATGTGCCCTACCACTTACTGGGAGTGGAAGCACAGAGTCTGCCAGATGGACAAGAACTATCGAATTTACATCACAAAAGGTGGCAGATATCCCAGCAGTACCACCGGCTCCAGGCCTGGAGCAGCAGGAGGCTCTTTGACAGGTTCGAAGAGCAACAGGAGAGACGCCACCAGAACCACATATGGTGGTGAAGGCGAGCCCATGGACATCGACTGTCTTAGGAAAGAGAAGTGATGTTTCCAGTGCAGACACACTGGACACCTTGGGCAGGACAATAAGTGTCCATCCAACAAGTCAAAATAGTTAATCAAGCTGAGAAAACCATCAACAGGACACCTTGCAACTCACTTCAGAGCTATCCTGGCTGAGGTGGAAGAGGAAGACCTTGCAGACTCGACAAGAGTTGAGGAGGTAAAAGAGACACCAGTGTAGGAATAAGCAATTCTACTTCACCAACTAGGACTTATCATGGTGCATCTCACATTATGAATATTCATGCTTATGCTGTACCTGTAGGTACTTGTAACAATATATCGCTTTCACCACACACCATGAAGGAATTGCAAGACACATGGAGGGAACCCTAAGGTGAGTGTTTCTCTGCAAATATTAAGGCTGACTATGTGCCTGTAGAAGTTCCTAAGAGAACACTCAAAAATAACCAACACAGTGTAGAGGAGGATTACCACCACTCTACAAGTAACGAACTCCTGACTGAGAACAAGCAGACAGGCTCACCTTGGGTACACTTACCTATGGGTGGAGTCAAGCAGTGGGACACAAGTGCGATTAGCCTAACAGCAAAAGGGTCAGGAAAGCCACCTCATGAAGCGGCAGATGTTCCAGTGAAACAGTGCTCAAAGGTAGGAGAACATCTGTATGATGGATTGAAGTCAAACAAAGTGACAATATCATTGTCTACTACCCAGGTGGGGAACCATGGACACTGCAGAGGAGCAGGCATAGTCAGAGGGTCATTGTGCCCTCATGATAACCCAGCACAGTCAGAACTGATCCCTGACCCTGGAGGAAGTTATGCACTGGAAGCCTTTGAAAGTACCATGTCATGCTCAATCATCCACAAGGATCAAGAGGGCCAAACTGGAGACAGCAATTCCCCATTAAAGGTACATGTCACTTTAGAAGAACTCGCTGATGAGGAAGACGACTTTAGTTATTTAAAGAGTTTATGGAACTCTTCAAAATCCAGTCAAGTCCTGACTAACCTGAGTGGGTGTCCACACCAAGACAAAAAGGCAAATGATTTAGTAACTGTAGGGGCAGGGGCCTTAGAACCTATGGTGAATGGTGATGAGAAGAAGATCCCAATGCAGTGAGCACCGGAGGAGTACCCTCAGGACTCCATATAGCTGAAGCTCTTTGGAGCTGCCTGGACTTGATGAGCTATGAGACTTGCCAAGATTCCAGGAGAGAAGATGTCACTTCTCAGACAGTGGGCTCATCCTCAATGAAGAACAGAGGTTGATGCCCAACTGGTTACCGACTTGGAAGGCCAAGTTTGGAGGTTCTATCTGGATGAATACAATAAGCTGGAGCATATGGACCAGCTTATCAAACCACCTTAGTATGTCCATGGAGCAAGAGGACAGAACATCACAATCACCCTACAACTGGAAACCTTCGATACCATGGCCCATCACTCCATGAAGGCTCTGATTGACAGTGGTCCCATGATCATGGTATTACTGTGCACAAAGCGGCTCACCCCACTCCGGTGATGTGAATGAGGTGCTCTATAGGTGCTAGAGCAATGCCTCATCCTGCAAGTACTTCAGGGAGAGGTGGTGGTATGAGTCAAAGGATGGATTGCTGAGGTAATCTACTTCTAAACTCAGACTAAACTATCTGTAACTACTAAATCTGACTAACTGAATATTACTATGAAGAAAACATAATCCGAGTTCAAAACAGGGTACACCTCATCACTGGTCTATAACACAGATGGTACTCATAATAAGGGCAGTGACATCACTGAATTCACTGAGGTTTGACTCAAAATTGGGGACCACAGTGACTGAATTGAGCTAGCCATCATCAATCTAGGAATGACACCTATCTTCTTAGGCCATGACTGGCTGCAAAGGCATAACCCACTCATCGACAGGAATATGGGCTCAGTAACCTTGGCACATTGTGATTGCTGCAAGATACCATTCCAACTTCCAGACAAAGATCCTGAACAGCAGTGGGGGACTGAAGTCGAAGATGAGGATACAATTCTCATCATAGACTTTAAAGAAGCCTTTCATGTACAGGCAATAGGGCATAAAGCCAATAAGTTGGTGGCCAAGGCCAACAAGAGAAAAGAAACAAAGTTGTTTGAAGAAATTGTCCCTGAACACTACCAAGATTTCATCGATGTTTTCATCAAGAAAAACTTGGACAAACTTCCCCCTCATAAGCCTTGGGACCATGCTATTGAGCTTGTCCCCAATGCCAATGCTAGCCTGGACTGCAAGGTGTATCCCTTGAATCCCAGGGAATGAGAGGAATTAGACAAATTCCTCGATGAGAACTTGGCCACAGGTTGAATTCAACCTTTTAAATCCCCAATGGCATCTCTCTTTTTTTTCATCAAGAAAAAGGATGGCAAACTGCAGCCAGTACAAGACTACCACAAGCTTAATGAAATCACTATCAAGAATCACTATCCCTTGCTGCTTATCCCGGAGCTCATGGATAAGCTCAAGGGCATGAAGTATTTCACCAAGTTAGATGTCCATTGGGGATACAATAACATCTGGATCAAGGATGGGGATGAATTCAAGGCAGCATTCTGCACCAACCAGAGGCTCTATGAATCCATGGTTATGTTCTTTGAGCTCACCAATTTGCCCATCATGTTCCAGTGGATGATGAATGACATCTTTAAAGATCTCATTGCCTAAGGGTTGGTCACCATTTACTTGGATGACATCCTCATCTTCACAAAGGATAAGGCAGAACACTGAAGAATTGTGTGGGAAGTCCTAAAGATTTTGTGCAAGAATGAATTGTTCTTGAAGGCAGAAAAATGTGAGTTCAAGGTACTCAAGATGGAGTACCTTGGAGTCATCATCAGTGAAGGCTCCATTAAAATAGACCCTGTCAAGATTGCTGGTATCATGGACTGGCTGGAATCCTCCAAGAAATAGGAACTACAATCATTCCTAAGGTTCACCAACTTCTATCAACAATTTATCCGGCACTACAGCACAATTATCAAGCCAATGATGAAACTCATGGGAAAGATCCTATAGATCTGGGGAAAGGAACAAAAAGAGGTGTTTGAGTTCCTCAAATGCCAATTTGCTATAGAGGTCATCTTGGCAATGCCAAATGACCACAACAAGTTTCACATGGAGGCAGACTCCAGTGAAGGGGCAATCGGCACTGTCCTGTCACAGGAGCAGGAAGAGAAATGGCATCCAATCACATTCTTATCAAAATCTCTTTTCATGATGGAATGAAGTTATGAGATTTATGACAAGGAACTGCTTGCCATAATGATCACCTTGGAAGAATGGCGACATTATCTCATGGGTGCCCATTAAGATTTTGAAATCTGGACGGATTATTCAAACCTGCAATACTTCTGCAAATCTCAGAAACTCAACTGCAGACAAGTGCGGTGGGTCACTGAGCTGGTGGAGTACCACTTCACACTCAATCACAAGCTGGGAGCATCCAATAGGAAGGCCAACCATAACCAGAGCAAGAAGGACAATGATAACATTGTCCTCTTGAAATTGGAATTCTTCTGAGCCCTGATAATGCCAACAGAGGAGAAAATCCATGGCAAAATCAGGAGGGCAACAAGTGATCACCAATGGTGGGACCAAGAGATCACCATAAGTCTCAACCATGAGAGAGGGGTCATTGAAAGAGACCACCTACTATTCTATGATGGACACATCTACATTCCCCATGACCACACACTATGGGGAGAACTCATCTTCCACTACCACGATCACATTTCTGCAGGGCACCTAGATATTGACAAGACTAAAGAATTGGTCCTGAGAGAGTACTGGTGGCCCAGGCTGTGAAGAGATGTGGAAACCTACATATGAGGATGTGAAGCATGTCAAAGGATGAAGACCAACATATAGCAGAAGGCAGCTCCACTACATCCCAACACTGTGCCATCTTGACCATAGAAACACATTTCAGTCAATATGATCACTGGATTTCCAGAATCCAAGGGCTATGATGCAGTATTAGTCATCATAGACCAATTCTTGAAATACATTGTGCTGATTTTATGCACAAAGGATCTTTCATCGAGTGGGTGGGCCAAAATCCTACATAACAAAATCATCTGTCAATTTGGGGTTACCCCCTTCAAAGTCATCTTTGACTGAGGACCCTAATTTGTCTCAAAATTCATCACCGAGTTATATGCGATGATGAATATCCAAGGAAATCCATCAATGGCTTATCACCCACAGATGGATGGACAAACAGAGTGGGTTAACCAAGAACTTGAAAAATATCTTTGAGTCTTCATTAACCACAAATAGGACAATTGGAGCAAATGGCTGCAGTGGGCAGCATTTGCTCACAATAACTGCCAACACTCTGCAACAGGCTTTTTCCCCATTAAACTCATCTTTGGACGAGATGAAGAAATTCGCCCAACCACAGTGAGGCTGTCAGAAACACTATTGGTAACTGACTTCATTACAAGCCTTCAGAGGGTCCACAAAATAGCAGAAGAGTCTCTGCACAAGGCCACTGAGGTTATGAGAAAGGCTTATGACAAACACACTCATCCTGCACAGGAGTACCAACCAGGTGATAAAGTCTGGTTGGACTCAACCAATCTTCACCTCCTGTGATCAGCAAAAAAGCTAGACAACAAACATGTCAGACTCTTCGAGATAATCTTGAAAAAGGGGTCCTCTGCCTATGAGCTGAGGCTACCACCAGGTTGGAGAATCCACAACAAATTCAATAAATAATACCTAACTCCATACATTCTCCTAGAGTTTCCTAACCAGGAAAAACCACCGCCACCCGAGCCAGAGCTCATGGATGATGAAGAAGAATATGAAGTAGAGGAGCTACTTCATGACCGTGACTGTATTATCAGTTGAGGATGCAACCGGAGGACTATAATAGAATATTTGGTCAAGTGGAAGGGATATTCAGTGGAGGAAGCCACCTGGGTCAAGAGAAGTAACCTTGTCAATGCCAAAGAACTTGCCAATCACTCTGAGAGCAAGGAAGACCATGTAGAGGATTATGATTTGCGACACTTGAAGAACCAAACAAGTGATTCCATATCATCTCCTGGCTCTTCAACTGAGAGCTCAACAATCTTTCCAGTCTCAGATGAGTAAGGCTATTATTCATCAGACACTGATGGATATAACTTGAAGACAAGCTATACCTTGAATTTTTCCAAAAATGAGTGCTCAATGTCTTCTCTTACAACTCAGACTGACCCTAGCTCCCCAACACAAGAACAGGGCATGTCTGCTTGGAGACAAAGACTCTTCACTTTGGAATCTGAGAATTACAGATTGGATATGGAGTCTACTAACTTCCTTGACTCAGGAAGTGAGTACATCTAATGATTGTCAGGATGACAGTCTTAGTCGGAGAGTATTATTATGATCTTACCCCTATTTTCCTTATTTTATCTTATCCTTATCTCTTGGAATCTTGGACCTACCTATCTTATCTCCCAAACCTATGATATTCTGCTGGCACACCTCCTACCCATTTATCCAGTTGTCATCATTCTGCCAATGACTCATTGACCACTGCTGCATTCTGAATGACTAACGTACCTTATGTGCTATCATGCTTCTCTTGATGACATCATGCTTCTTAGTGGTTTGACAGTGCAGACTGCTAGTCAAGGGTGATCTACAGGATATGGTCTATTCAGACAGAGTCCCACTTCCATGCGGGTGACATGTGCTCTTTATGCTTATTTGTTGAAGGCCACACTTCTCTATGCAAGAATTGTGGCCAGGACTTATTATTAGGCAGAGCCAATGTGTATTTAAGCTAGCCTATGCTATGGCCTTAAGCCCCAGCTTCAGCTAAGGTTATATACTCCCAACTCTTACTGAACTCTCTGATTCATGACTAACTTGTCCGCCACCATCCATGAGAACCTACAACACTGTCCACCCTGTGAATCACTGAACACGAGTGACACATTGGACTCATACCTTGTTAAGTTTTGAGTTGGTGCATTACACTCTGGTGCCATAGTATTCAACATAGCTGTCCATCAGTGCATTGAATATGATGGCTTCAACTGGGTCAGAGTGATTCCTGGCCATCTGGTATATCATCCTTCAGAAGGCTGCATCTGCCTACATATCCTGCAAGATGATGAAGTGTAAACAGTTCCTGATCTTTGCTATCTTCTCTGTGCTCCTGGTGATGATGGGCTCATTAGCCTTGAAGAGCCACACTGCCCAAAATAGCATCTCACAGTTGGCCAGAACGATGTGGAGGGCAAGGATTCTTTGGCAGAGGACATCCCATATCTCTCTGGTCAGCTTGATGATGACAATGTATGGGGGAGCAAGTTTGTCCTCAGTGATGTTCTCCAGAAGGCTTTGGTAAGCTTTGAAGGATTCGTTATTGCTGAGGAGAGGGATGAATGTCAAATTGAGAGCCTCCCAGGGCTTGGGCTTTGAGACATCATTGAGCTTTCATCCTCTAGTAAATAGGACACCTAGCACACTCCCTGGGAGGTTCTTGGAGATTGCTTCAAGTTGGCTAGGGTGGAGGTTCTTTAGGAGGTCATCATGGTGGAAAACAGAGCCCTTGAAGTTACCCAAGTTCAGCTGTAGGCATGTGACTTGCCTCTCTTGCCTAGGTCCATAGTGCACAAACTCTGGGCTATTGCAGTGAGAGGCATTGTTCACAGAGACCATGGACTGGAGATGTGGGTCATTCTCATCGATTGGGAAGACAAACACTGGCAACAATTTGGGAGTGTCAGGAGGGGGAGGAGGGGAAGGAGGGGAAGGGTTATCCATACTGAAGACATCTTTTTCTTTTGGTGCAGTTGGACCTGATGCAGATGGTTGGTTGCTCTGCTTCTTTTTCCTCTTTTGATGAGCCTGTACAATTATTAGCAATCTCAGTGGCAGGCATGATGGAGCTGAGCTTGCTGTGCATCATCTCATTGGAGTTTGAGGCTGGTACTCTGTTCTACCCCTGGCTATACCTTCTGCTGAGTTCTTCTGGTGTTTTGCTGGGTTTGCCCATATCCATCTGATTGTTATATAACTGATCTGGAATGGAATATCTGTTATAGTGCAGGCATAGTGTCTGCTCTCTGGTATATACATCAAAAGCTTTCACCATCTTGTGTGTCAAGTTGTGGAAGGTATAAGAGTGTTCCCACCATCCAATTCATAAAACCTATCTCATCATTTACAAGAGATGGTAACACTGGTAGAACACACCTTACTGCCCAAAGGATATGTCTTCTCTTTAAAACACCTAATCTCTCTTCTGTGATGCTGCAATGTCTGTATCAAGATTCTTGCCTTATACTGATAATCCATCCTAGTCCAACCATCTCACTGGTGACACCACATCTGACTTGATGACTGATGAGGCATTAAGCAGCAAGGGCAAAGTATTTTCCAGCTTAATATGCTAGTACAAATGATCTCAGGTCTATAACTCATTCTCAAACAATGATCAGAGGAACAGCTCAATTTTTTAGAGCTATTTAGGAGGTCAAACTAATTTATAAAGCATCTAGAGACTTCACACACCCTTGCATGTAGGCAAAGCACTATTAAAAATATCTGACACTCTTTCTCAACCTACATAAACCCAATCCTAGTGAGACAGCAGGACAAATAGGTCTTTTATAGCACTGTAAGACATTTTTGGAGTACTGTGGGACATTCCAAAGCATAAAATAATCCTCCAAGAATGTGAAACTGCCTGTCATTTGAGGCAATGGCTGTTGCAAGTAGTTGGCAGCCTCTCACTATACAGTGCAACAAGATCTTGGATATATAGAGCTCTTGGACATGATTTGAGGCCACAGGATATTCAAATAGCTGAGTTAGGCCAGACAGGTGTAAGCATGCTGCTTACCATGTCGACATTACTCACTAGATCTCGGGTCATAGATCCTTCGATCGTACTATATTTCACGTCATGTACTTACATATTTAGTGCTAGTTCAGGATACATCTCTCTCTTACCTTCTGACCACCACCATCCCCTCCTTCATAGTCGACTACATCCCATTTTCTCCTTCCTCTTGCTTTCAATATATGCCGTTTCTCATTAGTCTTGTCTGATTCTCTCAGTGGTCTCACTCTTCCATAGAGCGAGATTACACTTTTTTTTTAACGAACGAACGAACGTCAAATCTTGCCGGCCTGTATCTGAGACGAAGGTCTTTAGACCAACATCTTGCCCACCTTTTGCCAGCATGCATCCCCAAAAATGCCAGACGATGCCTGCACCCACGCCGTTGCCAGGTCGAGTGAAATTCGCTCGACAGTCTGTTTTTTGCTGACGTATCTATATCTTGTGGTATAGCTCATGTCATACCCAACCCCAGATCATGTTCTTGTAGACCTCAATCTCCCTGCCAGTCTTCTGTTGACATACAAGACAGTATTGCTGAAGAACTCTTCACAACTCCACACGCCAGCCCTATCACCAGCATTGTCAATCCTCCTCTCCTGCCAAGATCCACCCTTCCATCCTCCTCCACCTTGACCAGTTTTCCTTCGTCACTCTTGCTAGACAATCTGAAGATGCCTCCAGCACCCCAGTCTCCAGCTACGCAGAAACCAAACACTCCAGATATACCTGAACGATCACCAGCCGCACCCCCACCCAAACGCATCATTGTATTGGACTCCTCCTCTGATTACTACTCTTTGAGCCCTGAACACCCCACACCTGTCCCCAGTTCAAAGATGTCCACTATAGATCAAGCAGCACACGTAATAACCCATGGCGGTGGACAAGCACCTCCCATGCTAACACGGGGTCACTTGCATGATCTGGAGACGCTGAGCCAGTATGCCGATGTAGGCCAAAATTATATTCGATGCCAACTCCAGAAAGGACATGACCTACCGGACATCCTAGCGAACCTGGTAGAAGGACTCGTGGATAACCTGCCGGCTGTCACTTGGTTTAAGCAACATGAAGCTCACCTAGTGAAGCTGACCTTCAAGCAGTTCATGGCTGAATTTCGTGAATGCTTTCTTCCGGCAACCTGGACGAAGGACCTTGCTAACGAGATCTGGCAGGAGTCCATGCCAGAAGGTAGCAACTTTATCGACTGGATTGAACACCTTCGAGGACGAAATGGCCTCCTGGTAGAATATCCGGAATTCATCGATGATGCCGCACTCCTTGCGAACTTATGCAGCTGAATCTCCAAGCCGCTACAGGATGCCATTCAGAACATCAAGGAGATCTGTGAATGCACCAGTCTGGATATGTGGACGAAACTCGTTACAGTACAGGACAATGAACTATACCGGAAGCACAAAGAAATTGCAGATGTAGTAGAGATGCTGGGAGTCTGCCAAATGCCAACATCTCAAAGCAGCAGCAGCAGCACAGCCGGCCTCCACCACGATGACAACCACATCTATGTCCTCTGGTTTCCATAGCAACTGCCCTCTCCATTGTACCAACTCTGCACCTGCTTCTTTGGACACTACAGGCTCATCGAACTCATCTCTTCCCGGCAACACCTTCACCTATAAGTACCAGGGTAAACTTGGTGATGATGAACGTGCTGTTCTCGCTGCCAATGACGGATGTTTTGCATGCCGTGATATCGACATTCCCAGAGAAGAACAAGGTTTTGGCAAATGCAAGGGACACACTCCACCTGCTGCTGAATATGAATGCCGCACAGCGGAGTGGGTTCTTTGTCGACGTGCGGACAAGGCCAAAGGACTACCTTTATTCACTATTGCTGTAGTCAACGCTCAAGCTTCTGCCTCAACCTCCACTGCACCTACTGCTACCGCTCCTGCCCTGGCACCAGCTCCTGCTGCACCTTCGCAGGCACCTGTCACATCAGTCCAGATCTTGGGGATGACTGCATGGCCCATTGCTGCTGCAGTCCCTGTCAACAGCTCGTCTGTTCTCAAAGCCGACAATGCTGATGGCACCACAGCTGATGCCAACCTTTCTGTAGACTCTGAAGCTGTGAGTAAATCTTCCCTGCCCATTCCATTTGCTGTTCCACATCTTTTGTGGCATTGTACTGTTGATTCCTGCAATCCAGCTGATATTGAACCCTGTTCTGATATGACTGCCTTAGTAGATGACAGGGCACATTTAGTGCTTATTCGCTCGGAGATTGTCGACCGCCTGCATTTGAAATGTCGCCCACTACCTGAACCCATAGACATTGGTGTCACAATATCTGATTCATCCTCACCTGCCTGCCATCTCACTGAATGGGTCAAACTAAAACCCCACGATAAATCGAATTTTTGGTCCTCCCATACTGTTCGCGCCATTATTGCACCTGGCCTTTGCACGGACATCGTTCTCGGCCTATCTTTTCTCTCTGCCAATCATGTGGTTGTGGATCATCGTAATCGCACTTGCATTTCCCTTCCTTCAAGCTTTGACCTTTTGAATCCTTCAGCCCCAGTATCAGCTACCAGACCTGTGCCCTTGGCGGCATTATGCAAACAAAATATGCTTCATAATCATGTAGATTCCTGTGAACTTCCTTTCTTTTCCTTGCCCTCTGATGAAACTGCCTTCACTGTACAAACCGATCACGCTTATAATAATCTTTGTAACTCTGATGTAATAGCTGCACTATGTACCAATATTGAATGCCTTGCCTTCCTTGACCACCTGAAGAAGCTCAAGTAATCACGTCACGTTCATACTCCTGCCCGCATAAGTTCTGTGAAGCATGGCAGACACTTATCCAGAAGAACATCGATGCAGGTCATATTCACCCATCTTCCTCGCAATATTCCTCACCGGCCTTCTTGATCCCGAAATCTGATAAGACAGTGCTCCCTCAATGGGTTAATGATTTCCGCCAGTTAAATGTGAACATGGTGTCTGATAAATACCCCTTGCCTCGGATTGATGACATTCTTGCTGATGCTGGCCACGGTAAAATCTGGAGCAAATTAGACATGACAGACAGTTTTTTCCACACTCGTATGCACCCTGATAGCATCCCGTACACTGCAGTGCAGATGCCTTTCAGATTATATAAATGGCTGGTGATGCCTCAAGGCATGAAGAATGCACCAGCAATATATCAGCGCAGGGTTAACCATGCGCTTCGCCATCTACTTGGGAAGATCTGCCATATCTACCTTGACGACATCATAATCTGGTCTAATTCCATTGAAGAACACATGCTCCATGTATGCCAGGTACTTGATGCCTTACGTGCAGATGCACTTTATTGCAACCCTAAGAAGTCTCAGTTTTTTCTTCTGGAACTGGAGTTCTTGGGCCACCATATTTCGTGGCGAGGTATCGAGGTTGATGAATCAAAGGTTCAGCATATCAAGGAGTGGCCACGACCTAAAACAGCCTCTCATGTATGTCAATTCCTAGATCTGACTCAGTACCTCTCGGCACATCTCCAGAACCTTGCTGAATATACTTGCATACTTTCTCCGCTCACAACAGACCAAGCAGAGAAGAACTTTCCAGCCTGGAATGACAAACACCAGGAAGCCTTTGACGCAATCAAGAACCTTGTCTCCGAAAGTGCATGCTTGACAGTGATTGACCATGTAAATCCTGGCGAGAACAAGATTTTTATTACCTGTGATGCGAGTGACTTCCATACTGGTGCAGTCCTCTCATGGGGACCCACATGGGAAACAGCCAAACCAGTTGCATATGATTCCATGCAGCTCACCGGTGCACAGCTAAATTATCCAGTGCATGAAAAAAGAACTTCTAGCAATAATCCGTGCCCTGAAGAAATGGAGATCAGATCTTCTAGGCTCACACATCAATGTTTTTACAGACCATCGTACCTTGGAGAATTTTGACACACAGAAAGACCTTTCACATCGACAGGCATGCTGGCTTGAAGTAATGTTACAGTACGAGATGACGATCAGTTACATCAAGGGAGAAGATAATTGTGTTGCAGATGCTCTTTCTCACCTTCCAGTGGATGACATCCCGGTGACAGATGAAGATCCCGAAGAGATTTCCTCATGGAAAGAATGGCTCTTGAAGAACACCATAAATATGATTCTTTCGATTTCAACAGACGTATCGATTTTGACAGCCATCAAAGTAGGTTACCAGGTAGATGAATTCTGCACAAAGTTTGTGTCAGGTGAGACAATTCTCCCAAATGTAAAAGAAGTCAATTACTGGCCGAACATGCGCAGAGATCTTGAAAACTCATTTATTCCAGGTTGTGTATCTTGCCAATGCAATAAATCAAGCATGACAAAACCTGCCGGGCCACTACATCCATTACCCATACCTGACAACTGTGGTGATAGTGTCGCCATTGATTTTGTTGGGCCTTTACCCCCTGACAGTGGATTTAACTGTTTACTCACGATGACAGATTGTCTAGATTCTGATGTACATCTAATTCCCACCTGCACCGACCCTCACTGCGGAAGGCCTAGCATCTCTCTTCTTTGACCACTGGTACTGCGAAAATGGACTCCCTGCCAACATCGTCTCTGATCGTGATAAGCTTTTCATTTCAAAGTTCTGGAAAGCATTACACAAACTAACTGGTGTACAACTGAAGATGTCCTCATCCTTCCACCCAGAGACAGATGGTTCTTCTGAACGTTCGAACAAGACATCAACCAGGCCATCTATTACCATGTTGAATGCAACCAGAAAGGCTGGGTACGAGCCTTACCTGTCATTCGTTTTAACATCATGAACACAGTCAATGCCTCCATGGGTTTCTCAGGTTTTCAGCTACGTATGGGATGCTCACCTCGTGTTCTACCCCCTCTAGTTCTGAATCATTAGTGGACGATGCTAAATCCGATACTGACACTGCGAAGATCATCGCCAACTCTTGGATGACACAGCTCAAGCTCGCGACAACCTCATCAAGGCAAAGATCAACCAAGCCCACCATGCGAACAAGCATTGAGGAAAAGAAGACGACGTCTTCGAGGTGGGCGACAAGGTGATGCTCAGTACCTTCCACCATTGCCAGATTATAAAGCTGGAGACAAGAGTCGTGTTGCTAAGTTCATGCCATTATGATGGCCTTACATTGTATTGCATGCTAATCCTGCCCTCTCATCCTATACTATAGAAATGCCGAACACACCAAATGTATTCCCCACCTTTCAGCCTCTGAACTCAAACTTCATACCAATGACCCTACCCTTTTCCCCTCACGAGAACACCACTCTCCAGAACCAATACTCACCGCAGATGGTTTCAAGAATGTTTCATTGAACGAATCATCGACCAGGAAAGTGGACATGGCTATCAATACCTAGTTTGATGGCTCAGTCAAGGACCCGAAGAAGATCGATGGCTTTCCGGCAGTGCACTCGACGATTGCGAAGCCCTCGACGTATGGCAGGCTGGACTTGGTCAGGATGCCTCATGGTAGCTTTTCCCCACTGGGGTTTTTGATGCACCGCCGGTTGATGTTGTGCCATTTTACCTT
>NW_026848808.1:0-16669 GCF_030435595.1 Desarmillaria tabescens | reverse complement strand
TCACGATCAAGATTGCGATGACTCCCTCTCCAATCCAACAACTTCGCCCTCTCCAACCTCTTCGCCCGCCCAAACAACTCATGCACACCCGGCATCCAACTCCCCACCTCCGACGTAACAGGCCACACCACAACCCTCAATCTCTCCAACGAAATCACCCCCCCTCCCTCCCAAACAAGTACCTCATCCACCCCGCCTCAAACTCCCAGTCCCCACTCTCAGCGTCTCCAACTCCCTACACAGCCCTCCCTGTACACCACACTCCTCTCCCCTCCCAACAGAAATGACATTCACCACCAACGCTCTCAACCGCGGCACACACCCAAAAAACCTCCCCATCTCACCCAGACCCCCAAAACAGACCCCATCCCCAGCGTCACCTCCGTCAACCTCCCCAACACCCCCTCCCAAGGTCTCATCCTCCCTTTATCCAACCACATCCCCCCCGAGAACCTCACCCTCCGCAGGGAAACCAACAACCCCAGCACCCTCGGCAAGTCCCCCATCCAATCATCCGTCCGCATCCCCTTACCCCCAGGTACACCCCCTCTCATAAACCGTCAGGCCCTCCACAAGCCCAGCCCTATCCCCAAAACACCGTAGGAACACCCCACACCGACTCTCCTCCCCCGGCGCCCTCGGAGGATAAAACACCACATCCCCGAAACATATAATGCCGACACCTTGGTTAAAAACCCGCTACACACCAGCGCGCACGCCCCCGAGCGCTCCAAAGTCATCCGCGAGGTGGTCGATGATCAAGTCGTACAGCTCGGGGTAGAGAGGCGGCATACAAGAGGAAGGGTGAGCAGGGCATGGCACACGTATACGTATATGAGTGTTCGACCGCAATTATGTGTGAGGGCGGTGAACAAGCGGTGTCTCGATCGTTACCGGTTACCTAGCCCCCCTATAGATTGTCGTTCAATTAACCGGGTGCAATCGGTCTTCTGCTCCTCAGCGAAAAAACAAGGCAGCGTTATCCTATTCGGCTCACAGCACAGAACAACCATAACGTAGCCACGCAGCGGCATACCTGTCCAACAAGCGTTGGTGTCACATACACCCGAACAAAGTCAGCATGGAATGTTGCGTACCATGCCTACTAACAAAAAAATCTTCACGCAGATGCCCGTGAAAGTAAAGAGGAAAGAAATGTCGGCATTTGCCGAGTGCCTAAACTTCGGGAATTTCTTCGTCAACTTTAACATCTTCGTACCCGGTACTCTCGCTTAGATGATTCTCACGTTAGGTGCAATCGTTTTCTGATACTAACCATCTGTTTATAAATATCATATTAGGCACCCCACTCGAGTATTGCACCCATACCATGCATCTGCGCCGGTCAATATATCATCGCGTACGCAACATTTATCCTTAAGCTCTGACACCTCGGCAGGTACTGCGCTTGCACGTATATTCGTTCCTTGATTTATCCGTGGAACAAGCGCCAATGATACGAGCCGAATTGAGGAGCAGCCAAGCGAGCGCATCCCCATCCATCCCCCACTGAGAAACACCACGACAATAACCAACGCCAGGATCACGAAATTACTTCTCGATCCCACCCTTCCTCTGCTTCAACCTCGTCCTTCGCTTGCCTGTAAACATGTCGACTTCGCACCCAAGCAACGAGCCGAATAACCTGTACCAACTACACAGAAGGACGGTATCCATTTCGAACTGAAGAGGAGCACAAACATCCGCTTACCACCCCCTCTCTCCCCTCCTCTCCTTAATGAACAGTGATCCATAGGAGGGACACCCGTCATTGGGTTGAGAGTAGTACGCATCACGATCTCCGTAGCAACGATCGACACCTTAGCTCCCGCCATTACGCTCAAACACTCACATACTCGCCTCCTCCTCCAATCTCCAAAACCTCCCGCCATCCGTCGTGCCAGGAGGTACTGGCATCCTAACCGACAACACCTGATTCGGGGAGAAAAAAAAAAGGGGGGGGGCGCCTTCGCTCGTCTGGTGTTTCCGTCACCCCGAGAATGAGAGGACATACAACACCTATACCTATTGATTTATCCTTCCAAGTCCAAACTAGTTTTACTTTGACAATCAGTGCTGCGAAAAAAAACCACCCTCGCCGGTATTCTTCATTTAGGGATAACCGGTTACAGGGAAATGAGCATACAGGGGAGATCCTCGTCATATCTCCCCCTTCTGCCTACGTGCATATCCATAATCCACGCTCACCCCCCCGGAACTACAGCGATCACCCCCATCCCCCATCTCCTTCTGCGCCACTACCATCATTCAAGTAGGGTCAGTAAACGATCAAGACACTTTGTCTGTGCCCAAGTCCCACTACCTCAAAAAACCCTCCCGCTAACGAATCCTATATTCGAGCGTCGTCTGCTACAAAGGAGAGAATTAACCGGAAGTCCGAGTTCTCAGTACAGAAATGCAGAATGGCATGCCTTACCCCTAACTGACAAGCCCTCGTATTCGGGGCGTTCATTCGCACGCTTGAGGAATGGGTGACGACTCTCGACTTCAGGGTGATCTGTGTAGATAACCGGAACGCATTGAGGTGGATGCGATATCCGATATCAAAAGTGCGATCATCTGGCGTTTCCTCATCACGATTCACGGTGCGAGGTGCGCAACATCAATCGATATACTTTAATCCGACAATTAGCACTAGAAGTAGGCAACCGCGTGCGAGGTTTTCCAAGTACAAAAACACCAGGAAGAGTGATCGTCCAGAGATCGTTTCAGACCGTACATCCTCCTCCCTCCGCCTCTTGCTCAAAAAAGGACATTCTCGCGTTACCCCTCCTTCTGCTCAAGTCACAATCGGCACCGGAATGCGTGGGAGGGAGGTTCAAGCGACCGTTACATGACTGCTGGGGGGTAGGATGACTGATCACCCCCAAAAGAAGGAGGTCGGGTCAAGGCCTCTTTGTTAGCGATCGAGACCAAGCCCTGACTTCAAGTACGCTTTGCTCCCGCCCTTCCCAATCTACCTTAGTGATGGACATGTCTATATTGATTGCCCAGGAAGCTAAACGACCGCCGATTAAATATGCAGGAGAGATCGTCGTCATGTCTGCCTCGTTTCAGACATCCCACCTCGCCCACAGTATCCCATCCTTCGTCTCCCATGTTTTCCTATCTTCGTTAGTGTGGGTGGTACCACTGGGTCGGGTTTCGGGAATCCCTTCAGGGCCCAGTGCGCAACATTCATTCTTCAAGCTCGTTTATCTCTGACATTTCGGCAGGTACTGCGCTTGGACGTATATTCGTTCCTTGATTTATCCATGAGCACAAGCACCAATGATACGAGCTGAATTGAGGAGGAACAAGACCCGCATCTAAATCAAGCGGGCCCGAAACCCTCTTCTTTCCATACCTCCTTACCATCCGCTTCACCAACAACTAAGGATCACAACACCCGGTTATGCCTTCTGCCTCTTTGCAGTGTGTCAACACGATTCACACGCCGCCTTCCCTCCACTTTGATTCACCTTCCCCTGCACCACCGCGGTTTACCAGTGGAACATGTACCAGGATATGTGTCCATCTCGCATCCAAATGACATCAAATTTTGCGAGCCGTATGGGAACCAAGGAGCAGAAGCACCGATTACACCCCCTCTCATGAACGGCCGTCATTCGAGAAGATGGTACTACGCGTCAGGATCTCCCTGGTAACGATCGGGACCCTAAACGCGCGCTTTGCTCCCGAAGGAGTGCACATCGTCCTTCAGGGAGAGGAAAATTCTCATTCCCGTCACACAACATCTATCTCAAAGGATGTTCCCCGTCTCCGAAGCTGCTCTGACAGTAGAAGTTACTCTCGTTACAACCACGTCAGGATCGAGAGAATCAAGATCAAACTTTCGTTGACATCCCACCCCTCTACCCCTCCTCCTTCATCTCATCACACAACAACCCCGAGTCCCTAAACGTCGCGCCAGAACAGACAGACTCCCCTGCTCGCAAGCGAACTGGCTCTCGGGAGGTAGCGACACTGCAACGGGTTTGATATCGTTGGAGAACCTGAGACGGAGAAAGCGACATTCTCCGATTAGCGACATCGCGTCTCCTCCTCTGCCTCCGGCGTTGGTGTGAAAGAAAACCCTCCTCGACGTGTTGAGGTCCTCTTCCTCTGTGTTGTACTTGGAGGACTCATTCAAGTGACGCGAACCGACTCATGATCAGCGGGAGCAGGAGGTTTTTAGCTACCGTTAAGGACGACCGGTTACACTCTATCAAGGTCTCGTTGGTAACAATCGAGACCAAATCTTGCCAAGGACACTTTACTCCCGTCCTTCATCGGGCTTCCCAATCTGCCTCAGCGTTGAACGCGTCCTGTGGGAGGTCTAACCATTGCCGAGTACGAAATCGCCTCTAGGCAGTGCATGATTCACCTTCTGTATACTCATCGACATCCTGTATCCCAATCACCTCACCTGCCATCCTCCGTGGGATACACACAATCACCTATAGAGAGGGACATAACCTGCCCACCTGAGACGTCTGCAAGTTCCCAGACCAGATATAACCGAGCCCAGGGAATCGAGACGCGCTGGAAGGGAGATTTGCTATAACCGTTCTGGGTTGGCCACATGCTGATGAAATAATTATTTATATTCACTCTGGAGTGATATATCGCCACGTTGACTCGTGGAAAGTAAGTAGATGATAAAGCGCACGACCGCGTCTCTTCGCCATGTCTCCTGCGTGACATGCGCTCTCTAGGTTACCTGACAATCGGCACTTGCACTATTCTCGCTGTCTTTCTTTCGAAATAGACATACGATATCCACCTTCCTTTACGCGTCACCAAGTACGCGATCATCAGTCGTTGTTATACTCTTAATCAATCACTTTCATCCATCCACTTGCACTCGTGCGGTCCGTGGTTCTTTCTTCCACAAGTACCGATTTCCTTGATAGGAACAAACTGGTACCTGACCTCCCGGTCAAACGCTCTACTCCATGTTCGTATTCTTCATCACATCCGCTCCTATTTAAGGTTGGTCAGCACTATTTGTTGATTTCCCAGCAATCGAGCTCGTCATCACACGAGTTTTCCTCGTCTTTCGCATTAGCCTGAGAACCAACCGGCATTTCATCTTGCACTTTGTTCGGATGTTTTTTCTTGTATAACCGGTGAATCGTTTCAGGCGGCTCCACGAGTACTTATACTTAGACGTCATGGAATCATCCATATTGCACACGACGGTGTAAAGATAGTCTTTTCTGATTAAAACATGCATGTGATTGTAAGAACATCGGGTATACCGTATGACGGTCGCCTACTTCATCGGAACGCACAAAGAAAGGGTTAAGGTCTGGATCTATCAATGTGCCTCCGACAATCCTCGTGCTATTGTCGTTCGTTCTCCTTACAAGGTTGATGCTTCGCACTTTCCGCTATTTCTCCAGGACCGGGAATAATTGCGAGCTGCTGACTCTTATATCCGTACCAAGGTGATCAAGCTGAAGAGTCTAGGTGAGTGCTCCAAGGTACGTTCATCAGAACCTGTAAAGATACCCTCTCTGCCTATTGGCCCGTCTAATCAAAATCTGATAATCACAGGAACGTCGGAGTATTTCTCGGCACCTTTAATACAACTCTTGTAAGTCTCCTCAGAGAACAAAAGGACATGAGTGCTTCCCATTCATTCGCAGAACGCGCCAGGTACGGTCACCTAGCTTTGTTCCATAAAGAATAGCACGAGGCTCTCAGGTCCATGTGGGGCAAGTTCCTTAGGTACGATCCACTGGCAGCAAAATTAGACTTTCTTCTCAGGCTATTCCAAGTACTTTTCTGTTTGGTCTGCCTGGTCCAACGCGACCTGAACTCCACAGTGTAATGATGGCACCACAGGTAATATAATGCAATGTCGTCAGAATTGATTCTTGGAAGTCGGGGAAGCGTAGAGTACTCCTCGACAACCGTTCAGGGGTAATATTCGAGTCGTGTGCCTCCTACCCTGGCAGGGGGAGCGCATTCCCAGGGATAGTATGACTTTTTTCGAAAGAATCGGCAGCTTTCACTTTCTATCGAACGTCGAAAAATCGATGTAGGCCTTCGACCGACCGATCTCTTTTTCCCACCGCCTACTCCGTGTGTAGAAGTTGGCGCCATATAAAGAGGAATTAATTGTTGGGAGTTAATTCAGATCGTGCGTAGCTTTTCCATGGCCCGTACAAAAACAAGGTACACGCGTAATAATAGCTTGATGGCTTACAGCTGATTTACTCACTCAACGGAGAGAAGTTGGTGGATAGGCCGTTTCCTCGTTAAGAGACCACGACGCTAATCCAGACGAGCCGACCGGTACAATCAATTTATGAATACTTACACAGCGGCTGGGTCAAGTATACACACGCAGAACAAAAACCAAATTAGAAGACGGAGTTAATGATCATAAATGGACGTCTACGTAGTCTGCATGTCGCGATATACCTAAATGATCATACTTTAATGCAACTCAACTTTCCAAACGAGAATCGATACCTCAAACTTGATTATGGTTACTACCATCATAGACACGCTGAACGAACACAATAATCATCGGGTTCACAATTCCTGGGAACTCATAGAACGGCGCATGCCCGCCTCCCGGAATCCGTCGATAGTCTAAATTATCACCAAAGTGTTTCTTCATAAAAGCCTCGTGCTTCTCCAGCTCCATCAACATGTCCCCCGTAGCCTGGACACAGAGAATCGGCAACTCCTTGGACACAGAGAGCAAAGCCGTCTCATCTTGCGTGCGTGAGATCGAGAACGTCCTCGCCGCAGTGTTCTTCACATCTCAATCAGCATCCGGATAAAACCGCTGCACAGACAGAAACTCACCATACTTGCCGCACTACCTACCCAAGCGCACTTTTCCTCAAAGCAAACCTTCCCTAAATATCCCGGAGAAAAAAAGGCGCTGATGAGCTCTTGGAGTGCAGTCTGGAAACCGAGTAGGTCCAGAGAAGATAGGGGAGGCATAATCTTGGTAGAGTAAGGTGTGAGGATCTCCGGAAATATGGAGCGCCATGGTATCGCGTTGAACATAATCAGTCCTGCCACGGGAAGCGGGGTGATACCGAACCTAGACAGGATGTCGGGCACGATGATACCGCCAAGGGACCTAGGTTCGAAATTTTTAAGGTACCCAGGCAAGGTGAAAAATTAAAGTATACATATCAGCCCACGACAACCGGTTTCGTGACTCCAAAAGCGGCGCATACAGCATGAAAGTCTTCTGCATGCCTAGCGGAGGCATAAGCATCTTCTGATTCTGGCTGGTCACTACGTCCGTGCCCACGAGTCTATTCAAAGGGATCAGATTGTTTCAAAGAGCGAGACTTTTAGCTGACTTCGTATTTGATCTGGAAGTTTTGAAGATGAAAATGTACATATACCGAGAAAAGACAGTCATACCATGTACAGACTATCCAGCAACTGCTTATCATCAAACTGGCGAGTCCAGTTCAGGCTCGAAGTGAGGAATCCATGAACGAATACGACAGGCGGTTTGCCTGGGGTGCCGGCAGCATCAGCCCAGATACGCGTGCCGTCTGGAGAAGTGATAAATTGACCAGACATTGTATGTCGAGAGATGAAGTGGGAGAAAGGCTGGTTTTAAGTCGCCAATATGACCGCTCACGCCCGAAGTTTCATGGCTATGGGTCCGTAATCCTTACCAGAGAACGACCTTGAGTGCGAGGTCTAGAAAAACGGAATCGGTTGAACGGACACGGCTTGTTCTAATTATTACGAAGTCCAACTGCGAGAGTCGAGAGTTGAGCACGACGGAGGTTGTAACTGGTCCAATGGGAGTTCGTATTCTGCGCAGTGTCTGGTTCCAATAAAAATAACGCACTAAACTTGGGTTCAATGAATGCGATGCAATGGAAAGAAAACGGAGAAAGTACACCCTCATATGTCATCCTTATGTTAAAGAGCGCTGAGTCTGTTATAGGGATTACAGTAACTCGTAATCTTTGCCCGTGGAACGCGAGGCCTGGGAGATCGAGAAAGCAGAATACTTACCTCATCAGTTGAATGTGCGCGTTTCTGTTTTAATAACAATGAGGTTCGTTAGAGTTACTCATGGTAAGAAATGCCAACGAAGGGGAAGCCGAAGCCGGATTTATGCCGCACCGCAAAGTCTGAGGTTCAATGAAGGCGGTGTGCTTCGGAGGGGGGGAGGAACATACAGGCTCATAGATAATCCTGCGTAGTAATAACCATCAAGCACGTGAAATGACCGTTCCTATGATACAGCAAGGTAAGAGAACTAATGATAGTATCAAGTGTAGAAACTCAGTTACAAGCTTGTTGAATTAGTTAAAGCGTTCTCTGCTCGTAGGATCTTGTAGGATGATCCCGTATGGCATAATAACCAAATGACAATTACGACTACCGCGAGTTGGGTGAGTGTTAAGTTAGATTCTGACACTGGTAAGAATATTTAGATTGACATCCTAACTTACAGAGAAAGCAGCTTACGAAGGAGAGATATTTACTCCTTATCGATAACGCACGAATTATGGCAACATTACATCCGTCGAAGTCAGCCTAGATTCAGATAAACCTGAAGGAGCATTCGGACTATCGGCCGTAAAGGACGTAGATCCGACAATGCCTCGAGGACAGATGTTACCGTACTCGTTTGGCGTGGGGTACCTCTTCGTTAGGCGTTTACTGGGTTATCTCCTTCGATCGAGACCCAGTAAGTAGTCTCCATATTATCGTCTTCAACCTTCCTGATCAGTCTATGGCGTGGTGATTGAGTTTAATACGAGACGGTTACCTGGGTCATACCTCCCTTATTAGCAGGTGGTAATCGATCCCATCGTGTGGGTCCCTTGGTGAGCCTGAGGCACGATGTGAGGCACCTAGAACAAACGCATTGCACATCCCGAAGCTAGGAACAATTTCGGAAGGATCATCTTATACTGTTTGTTGATATGTCAGAGATAGGGAAGGGTTCACGATATTTTTGTAACGTTAAGCCCTAGAGTAGTTCGCGGCGGCAGGCGATGGTACGACTTCATCCCCAAATAGGCCATGGAGATAACACCCATGGGAAATAAGGGGGTAGATTTAAGATGCAAAGAAGAGGAGTAAATCATCTGCAAGATATCTTTCCTTCAGCCTCCATTTCTAGGGTGATTTCTCGAGACTTCCGGAACATAAATGAATGAGACTATGAAGAAGCTCACCTTGCATATGATTCATGCTGCATGTATCATAAGATTCGTAACGAATGCGAAACTGCCAAGGAAGTCATTCAAAACATCTTTCGACGCTCGCCTAAGTGTTGTGACGCGGAGTATGATCAGTCCTAGAATATTTGGAGTTCTGTACACGTTCAACTTCGTGAGGAGCGGTGCAGAGTGGATGAATACCCTAACCCTGATGAGAGGGCCGGGATTAACATGATTTGCCGTGGGTTAGTAAGGGCCTGTAAGGGCTAACTGCTCAAGATATAGTTTGGGCTACAACCCCGAAAGATCCGAGTGGGACTAGAATCAAAATCAGGCCCTGGAGGAACTCGCTCGAAATAAATAAAGCGAACCTTGATGGTGGCATTGTAAAGTGGGCTAGGGTCGGGAACAGCGGCAGATAAGATAACAGTAGACGGCTGAGCGATGTGTTCGCAGGTTGCCGTACATTGTCATCAACATTGTTTATGCTAATGCTAACGACTGGGACTCCCGAGTCATCATCATAGCGTACCGCGGACTTATATTACGGTGATCCGTCCCAATTATCTGGAAGTAAGGGTAACGTAGTCAGCATGACCCGGAACGCGTCAAAATACGTAAAAGCTTCTCCAAATTCTCAAGCTCTACTATCGCTGGCGAGATGACTTCATATGACTAGAGTTACGATTAGGGTCGCACAGGAGGATTACGCTAGAAGCACGTACATGCCAGACGTCGCCACAAATCCGTAAACTGCGGCGATCAGCAATAAATGGTGAGCTATAACAAAGATGGTACGGAAATCCTAAACATAAATTCCTTTGCCTCATGCAGCGAATCAACGAACGTACCATGTCATGCCCCCGCCGTTCTCCGCGCAAACCAGAAGGCAGGAAAGGGTGCAAACGGGGTCATGTGAGTGACGGTCTATTCAACAGTGCCTGATACGACCCGGTGGTCCGTAATGCCGTAAACGGCGAATTTGGGTCTCCTTAAAGGCGCACTTACCGCCATCGCGGCGTCGCTCTTCGAACGCCCCGCCGAAGAAGAGACTTCTAGGCGTGAAGAACAATGGCACTAACAAACCATAAGCTCGGGTCATTGTTGGTGTTGGTGTTGAGCGGACATCTGGGTGCGGGATTGTAACAATACTACAAACGCGTTGCTGAAAATGGCATGTTCAAAGAGTTGAAGCATAGAGAAGCTTAAGCCGCTTACTATCCGCAGGGAGGGAGAATGGGGATGTGCTCGATGACGCCACGTTCCCATAAATTCGAATGCTGATAGCTATTTTTGAATGTTAGTGCACTGTCGAGTCATGTGTATTATGGGACGTTCGACTAGGGACACAGACGCACAGGCTCCGAGGAACGGAAACGTTAGATGGGGTTGGATTGAATGTATAGCGCGAACCAACCTATTCACCTCTAAACATTATTGTGGCGAGGGAAAAGGCGTTGATGGTGGCATGGCGCAGTCTAGACTCAATACGCGTCATACATTAATGCTCCCGAGCGACGTTACATGGTGGTTCGACCGGCGCAAGACATACTCGTCTCCGTATGCGAGCAGATGAGTCTGGTGTTCAGCTGAATGTATTTCTTCATCAATTTGACACGCGATCATCGGAAGAAGAGCAACTCACAAAGACACCGCTATTACTTTTGATTGCAGGAGTACAATCCATAACCTCGGAGCCTTGACGACCAAGAAGATCATTGGGGCACCAAATTCCAGGAATAAGAGGTGATACAGTGCAGTGTGAAAATTATGAGGCGGGTGTCAATCAAAATTTACCATATGATTAAGATAACATATGCTCACCTTAGCCAGCTGGCTTCCAAAGACAGAACGCGTTCTGAGTCATTCTGTAGATACGTGGGAGGAAACAAACGGAGACGCGTGTTATGACATTCCGAGTGATCACCCTGACTCCACCGGGTGATCTCACCCAATATGGCATGTCGGAACAATGCATCTTCCATTCCAGCATGGGACTCGATGGCTTTGGTTAAAGACTCCGCGTCTGCACCAAAATATCATCCGGAAGCGTTGAAGGGAGGTTACGGATTAGGATTTCCCCAAATTTTGTTTCGAGGATATTATTTCACGGGAGGATGGTTCCTGCAGAAGCACAGAGGTCACACATCAGAACAGTTGTTAAAATAGACAAAAGAATGTGTGTTACCGCTATATTGGTGAGTTTTGACCATCGGGAGTAACACGATCGGAAGGCGGTAGCGAGCAGGCGACCATTCTAACCCTCGTTTTCTTAGGATAACTGAGCATTCAATCCTAATGCTCGACCACTGCCAATTTGGACAAGAATAATGTGATTCTTCCTGAGGAAGATAATATGTACCGTTCGCATAATTTCTCACACACCGACCGAGTCAGATTGCTTGTGCTAGTCAAATTATGAGCAGGTCGAAGTGAGTTGCCTGAAATATTGCAGATGAATCAATTGAAGAACCGTTATCATGGATATGCCTGCCGGAAGGAATAGACACCTACTATTGCGTTCCAGTGAGAAAGAAAGCCCTCCCCTCATTATGGCCAATAAATTTTCTCAATTCTTGGTGGTGCCTTATCAGAGGTCCAACTTGAGTCCAGGTAAATTCGCTGATCACCCTTTACACACACCAAGAGCAAATATGTATTAGCACATCGTCCGCCTAGAGAGGAAATTGCTACCTAGTTACATCATCTCGACGTGGGCTGTTGGAATTATGGCATTTGCAGAACGTATCAAATGTGAGCCAGGGTGATGGTTTCGATGACTGCGATTGACGCGTCAACTACTGAACAAAGGCTTCATACGACACCCCCATCATTTTACCTATGCATTTTTCAAAGCTTTCTACTATGATATCACTATGACAAACATGCGAGCACTTTCGTCATTGTCCGCTCATTGAGGATAAGTTAACGATTATCTTGGTTAGAGCTTGGCACCTCCTGGATATTTTCCTGAATCCCATTGGGGGAGGTTTACGGCTATAACGCTTTGCTGAATAAGTTCTGCAATCAGAAGCGCATCACTGAACGGGAGGGCAAAACTGGGGCTGTTCATCAAGTCAATTGAGTTGAAAAAGACTTCCAATACAAATTGTTCGAAATGGGACGCGTGATAACGCGCCATTGGACCGCTATCGAGGAACACAGTGGACGTTTGGTGAACGTTGCTGAAGGTCGCGACAGTGGCTGTGTCAGGATTTGTCATCGGCCGCCAAGAGCCGACTGCCAGCTGTATCTTGACCGTGCCCGCCATCCAACGATGCACAACGTCCGCAGGTTACCTCTCCATGTGTTAGACATATGCCACCATTATAAATGTTCTCCAGGTATGGAAATAAAGCTCTGTAAATGCATATGGGGCACGACTTCCTGTTCGGTACTCACAACTAGGACCTAGGTCGACAATGGTTGAAGCGTCAGCCCAGCTGTTTAGTGTGCGCACGTGCACCGCTTGAAGGTATTGGGGAAAAACATGATCTTGGGGTAGACCGTGGTGCGTAATCTAATCCTCTGCAGACTTCATTTTCTAACGTTCGAGGACCAGATTCTAAATGGGTTGGCAAGAGCTACGCGGTCACTCTATGACATGACTACATTCATTATGCGCAAACGGTGCTGAACGACACTTTACAGTGTTAGTGTGAAGGTTCAACAGTGTGTGCGACCTAGTCTCTCTGCGGATATCAGTTTAATTCTGAGGGAAAGTAAGCTCCTTCCCTGATATATCTTTCTTCAGAGACTGGAGCTGATGGTCAGATTTTTTACGTCGCTTGGTACAGCTGTGAGGCCTCAGTGCTTCAACCTCCATCAATGTGGCTTGGTATATTGATATGTGCACGGTATTCCACAATACCCCTCGTCCTTTGGCCGCTGATTTCTGTTTTTTAGGTATGGTTTACAGTCATTCGGATTCGCTTTCGGGGGCTTTAGCTTGTTCATGTAGAGTCTGGACTCAAAGAGCTTGGTCCTTCCAATCACGCTCGCTGCCAATTGTTGGATGACAATGGATATCGACGATACAAATACTACCGAGGATAGGTATAATTTCGCCGTTCGTTCCTTACCTGCGACTAAGGCTGACATATAAAAAGAAGCTCTTCGAACATGTAGAAATGTCATTACCGTCTTGTTTTCCCGCTCATACTCCTGGGTTAGTTCACACATGGATGTTTATTCGACCTATATCTTAACGCTGACGACTTCATTCGTAGCTTCAGTCTTATTACCAAAGAAAGAGGTTCATGTATTCTTGGTCCCTGCGAATTGGTTCGCTACCACTTCGAAGACATGCCTCCGTCGTTCATTTCTATGCAGAAGAAGTGATGGCCGCCATCGTCTGTCGACGTTAAAACACCCTTCGACGCAAGTCTATCAAGTCAAGCATTGTCTCCGTGGCGCATGCCAGTTCCTGGATCAACTGCTTTCAACAGCCCGACTCTCAGTAAGCGTCTCTTCTCTTCTTTCATTTGTATGTTCTATTGTTGACCGACAACTATAGCAGCGCCCTTCCCTGTCAGGGAAGTGCGAAGCCGATCAAGATCGAACCTCAAGTTTTCCCTTCCAAGAATTAAGC
Organism: Desarmillaria tabescens; assembly: GCF_030435595.1. Classification (NCBI taxonomy): domain Eukaryota; kingdom Fungi; phylum Basidiomycota; class Agaricomycetes; order Agaricales; family Physalacriaceae; genus Desarmillaria; species Desarmillaria tabescens. Next base: position 2,902 of record NW_026848808.1, on the reverse strand, counting down.
GCTTTGATGGACCCATATTTGTACACAACGGGTCAAGGCAAAAGTAACACGTCTTCTTGATCGATCGAATCCACGGCGTTTGAGCACGAAATTATTCAAGTTCGGATCTTCTGACTAGTGACTTAGTTGCTCTACAGTAAGTCCTTGTCTCCTTCCGCGATATGCAGTGACCGAGTAATCTTGTGTTTGGAAGATGTTCATCGAGGTCGTCGATCCGCTACACCCATTTTATCATTACTACCCTACTTTCGTTTTCACAGGGGGCGTTGACCCCCCGAATGCTCTCTCTTGCTCGGCGACTGATGATATTCTCCGAAAGGGAGCTCCTCCTGGATATTCACTCTACCTTGACCTGCACGGTGCGCTTTCAATGTCACAACGCCAGGGTTCCCGCACCAGTGGTGCTTCGGGAGGGAAGTTTTAGATGCATTCAAGGCGCTTTCAATAGGTGTTGATTATCGTGGACATACCCCACTTCGGGGCTGTATGAGTGCTTTTGGCCTTTTTCAGGTGTACACTTGATGGCATTCGTTGCTACAGCAATGTTCTCATAACAATTTTGCGACATAGCCGTTTTGTCGCTATGGTCCGAGCGGCAGGTTGCCTAGTATTATGCTATGACCGCGGTGTTGTTATCTCCCATGAAGCGGGTGCCTGTTCCTTGTGGACCTACAAGTCAACTTATGACGTGGTGGGCGCTAATGGCCAAGGTACACTTATCTTTTGCCTGAGAGCCTACGTCTTATCTTATTGTCTTCTTACAGATAAGAATATCTCCACCAATTCTGTCAATGTCTAACCATCATTTAATGTTTTGCGCAGTTAGCCTGGTCTCGACCTTTTCCGTCAACATGTCCTGTCACTTTGCAGCGATCTTGATCAAGTTGACACGCATTCATCAATTATGGCTCGACAATCAGATGTATGGAACATTGGGCGGTCGTAGATCCCTGCACCTAATCGTCCATAGTACTGCTTTGTGTGTACTTTTTTTTGCTCTTTTCCTCGCCTGCTGACTTGTGCCGCTGCACAGCCACATACGGTGGTTTTTGGTGGTTAGCCTAGTGCACGGCATCGTGGAATGCTACCTACTATATCTGTAGTTCTCGCCAGGAAGGAAATATTTACGAAATCGCCTCCATAAGATGTCCTTTTCTTTTCTGTGAACTTCGCGCGTGCCCGTGATCCTCCAATTGGTTCACATTGTGAGTTCGTCTTCGGCTGAACACCCGAGGGCGATCTTCATGGCCGAAGCATCCTCTGTCGGCGAGCAACTGCAGGGTAAAGAAATATTTTCTTCAAATTTTATGCGACAAGTAGGATGATCAGAAAGAGGGAAAGGGAATGCTTGGTTTCTGATATCTTTTGTTTGAGTTCGGAACCGAGCGTTGGTATCATGATTCCCGAAGTGCGTGGGGACCGAATTAATCCCGGAAAGCAGCGCACGCATAATTGTACAGGTTGGATGCGTGCTCGGGTATCATGGTATAGGTTTGGGTACATGTGCACTTGTGCGATGACTGATATCGTAATTTGGAACTCCCTAGATTTGTCTTGTTCGTACTGATTTGTTTCCGAGAATGTTGCGCAAGTGGCGTGGGATGTATACAAAGACGCCGTCTGCTCCCAGATAAGATGCCAAGTGGATCTGTAGGATGATCAGAAATTGAATAGACGGCCCTGAGACGCCGTTGGGATAGGTAGCGCAGTATTACTTGGGGGTTAAAATATATGGCACATCCATTTCTTCATAGCTGTTCAACGTGACTTTTTGGAGATCCTTTTGGGGCTGCCAAAGTGAGCTGAATTCAGAGTATGTTATCGAAACTTGGATAATAGTGTTTCTGAGCAACATTGTTGAAATATCTAAGACACAAATCTTGATTCCCCTTTGTAGCAGGCAGAGTGAACGCAGATTCAGCCTATAGTGGATCTCTAGAACAATCAGAAGAAGCTTTATTCTCAGAACCAGGCTACCCTGATATCCGTGGGAGTGCTTGAACCCGTCCCTTTGGCGATGAGAATAACAAATGCTAAGTACATGGGAAAGGAGAACAGCCCATTAGATATTCCTTCGAGTAGTGACAGAGATCAATCATCGACTCTGAGAGATAATTAGCCAGCCGAGTTTGAGCCCAAGATCAGAACACGACTGGTTGATCGTTCTTTGGAACACACTTCTACGAGTGCGGCTCGAGGTCAGATTATGTACAGTTTTGAATGTCTGTATGCATGTGTTGCCAATGGCTGAAGCAGGAAAGCGAAACTTTACATCACTTTAGGGTCAGATTTATTCGGAAGTGACGAATATAGTACATATACGAAGAAGCATCTGCGTCTGTGGATAGTACCGGTTCGTCTTTACAAAGGAACAGACAAGTACCCTCGGCTCATCGGACCGGAGCAGCACTTAATTAGTGCACTATATGTGGCTGTGCGGCAACGTTCTCTTCACCACTAGATTCAGCGATATGATGTGAATAATTTTCTGCTATACGAGTCTCCTTGGAGGGCCGTGACTTCAAAGAAAGGAATTTTTCGATATAACTTAGCAGAAACCTCATTACCCGCCGATATCGATTGCTCCTTCCACCGCCGGCTCGTATCAACACTGGTCGGTACACCTTCGTAGTAGTGCAGCAGCTGTTTTCGGGACATATAGATGAAGTGTCGTATCACATATTTGGCTAGTCTTTACAAGAATTGAACTAGCGCTAGCGGCTTTGCGGTGTATCTAGATCGTGGCGGACCCACTGGGCACAAAAGCTGTATACATCTAGTATTCTCGTTGCCAAGGCAAAGGTAATGCGGTGCGTTGCTTACTCTACCCGATCGACGACTTCTTTTTTTGCTGACAGTAGCTCCTATTTGAGAGGCGCACGCGAGATGCACTTATTGTCTT
>NW_026848807.1:0-16670 GCF_030435595.1 Desarmillaria tabescens | reverse complement strand
TGGCGGTACAACTGGTACATACCACGTTTGAACTAACGGCGCCGTTGAGATTTCCACTGATAGCAAGTTAAGTTCCGTTGACATCCGCTTATGAAAGACGTACAAGCTGATCAGCATACCCAGAGTGACACTCGCTTATAGGTCCCCTCGATGTTATTAGAGAACCAGGCGCTGTCCTCACGAGTTCGGAAAATGAATGCTATTAAAGGACAAAGGACTCACACTGTGTTCGCTAGAAAGTAAGAAGAGTTACGTGGGAGAGCAGAACATGATACACTATCACTTACGAACAACAGGGAAAATCCCACTTTTAGACCGGTATTAGCTATTAACAACGCTGTCCTGAGGGGAGACTGACCAGGTCGCAAGATACGCGGCGAAGTACGACAATGCAGCATTTCGCGATGCAATGAGAATGATGTATCCGGCGGCGCCTATTCAGCTATTGAGCAACAAGTTTGTTATAAAATGAAAAGGGGAATACCAAGGGAAAGGAATACGCTTCGGCGAATTCGATGAGTCGGACGAAATCTAGAATCACGGGTCACACTCACATATTAAGATAACCACGTCGGCCCCATCTGTCACCGAAAAAGCCAACGATGCATGTTACGATGCAAGCAACACATAAACAGGGACAGTCAGAAGATTAGCCCGTGTAGCAGTATAACCTAAAAAATCAGAGAAACAAAATGAACGTTCTATGCAGAACGACCAGCGATTATTCTTACCCAGCTAGACACGAGCAGCCTGTAAGCTCAAAAAATACATCTAACGACACAGCATGCTTACCTCATTGATAATAGAGGGTAAAAACAACGAGAACGCGTACAATGGCATAGCACTGCCGGCGAAAGTCGTCACTATGATAGCCTGGTTGAGCCGACGCACGATTGTTTAGGACCCTGACTTACTTCCGATCCAAGTCTTCCAATCAAGTAAATCTGCTTTATGTATTTCATCTTAAATTTCTCGCGGCCGCACTGAACTGGCTGTCTGCTTGTAATCTCCGAACAACTACGGTCCGCTCTGCTTCGGAGAGAAATTTGGCCGTGTCAGGAAAGTCTTGGATGATCCAATATGAGGCGAGTGCTGCAACGACCGTGAGGAGACCTTCGAGGATGCTGATAAAATTGATATAGCTGAGTTCGCGAGTACAGAACAAGGCAGGCTTACAAGATCCAAGCCCAAGCGGGTTTTCCGCCGACTCCATCCATGTTTGATATGGCAGCCTAATAGTGGAGTGAATAGTTATTTGGAAAGGAGATCTCACTGCCTCTTACCGCTAGTAAGCCTCCAAATGCTCCAGACACTGTAGCGGCGGAGAAGAACATGGCCGCCCGCAGTCCAAACTCGGTTCGCTTATACCAGCTTAAAGGAACCTGTAAAGGTCTGTTGAAACGACAGGAAAGTACTCACCATGACAGATAGAAATTGACGCCTGGGTATAGGCAGGCTTCAAACATTCCCAACATCCATCGCATACCTATTTCCAAGTCATGTAAGAACAGCGGAGTTGAAATGAGTGAACATATTATGTTACCCAAAAGGCCACCGTAGTTGTGCACTAAGCCTTGAACAGTCTGATTCTTTGAGCACTGGAATTGCCGTATTAGAAAGGGCGCACCATCATTATACCCCAAAGCAGCATGAGAGATGACAACCAGAGAGATGGGCGCAGGCGTTTTAGAAACACATTTGAGGGGACCTTGTATAGTTCGTTAGTACATAATGGCGTTGAGAGGGTTACGCGATCTGTTAGTACCTCAAACAACGAATAGCTGAAAAAGAATGAGGAACCTTCAGTCACACATACGAAACGCAATACCTGAAGAAAAAGACCGTCAATGCAAGCAGATATTGGCTGTCCGTAATATGCAAGTCGGCTTCCAGATGATAGAGCTAAGATGAGCGAGAGGTCACGTCGATACGCTGGTCCAGAATAGTGTGCACAGACCTTGGCGCTATACGATGCAGTGAGTACGACAACGAAGGAAAACATGCGGTTGAACGTACTTTCCGATGCTCGTACGATCCAAAAAACTTAGCAAATACAAAAACGACAACCAAGGTACCAGAGCAATGTCAATCTTCCGCAAGAGCTTTCTTTCATCTACGCCGCTGATATCGACATGACAATTGTACAAGTTACCGTCATCGGAGGATCTGGATGCCTTGGAGGAAATTGAGGACCCAACGGTATCCATGGGGGAGGGCATGACTGTCGAACTTGAGGTCGAGGAAGCCTTTTAAGCACTAAGCTTGGAATGATTTTGTTCAGATCCAGGATTAGTGGTACCGGGTCCGAATATCAGTAGAATATGCATGAATGACAGTCAGAAATCGTCTCATGTTAAGCGGCGCTACAACTGACAGTTGCGCAATTACTTGATATGGGTAGCCGTCCGACATTGTCGAAGTTAGAACGATACTCTGAATAGATGTAGATCTAGCGACGCGGCGATTGTGATCTATCTATACTCTTTGTGAGTAATATCAATCGGGATATCATTATTTGAAACATTTATAGTGCCGTACTCACCATTCAATCAGCCAACTGTTTCGTGAAGTTACATACACAGGAGCACGAGCCTGAAATTCATAAGAAAAGTAATCAATTCGTAGGCATCTTCAAACATGTTGTCCTAAGTCCATCTCCGCTCCACTGTGCAACTTCGACAAGGAGGTCTCTCTTCTTATCCGCTCCAGTGGCAGACCGTAGCTCGTAAAGTGTAGCTGGAACGCAATGCTTAGAACTAATTAGTATCAAATTATTGATTTACGTACACAGATTGAAGAGAAATGGTTCAGCAACCACAACACTTGATGGAGACGTCTTCAATGCCTTTTCCAGCACATCGATACCCTGCGACACGCGTTAATCATGACAGAGATAAAATGCTAATATGTACCTCTTTAAGTTTTCCTCGTCCCAGAAGTGTTACTGCCAAATTATTCACCACCTTTGGCGTAATGAAATCAATGCTCGCAAAGGTCACTGGAAGTAGGAAATGCACTGACGGCATAATTCTCGGCGTCCCTTTCTAAAATCCTCCTCAAGGTCTGGCTGGCTCGTTCCCATTGACCATGCGCTGAAGCCAACAAAGCTGCATTCAAGTCTTTCGCCGAGGCGTCCACAGACGGATCCACGGCAACGATAGAGAAATGTTTTGTGGCCATATCGATTTGTCCCGCTTGGTAAATAAATCCTAGCAATAGTAGAACGCAGCGCAGGTGATGCTGATGCTTTTTGATTACACAATGGTTCCAACAGCCTTGTCGCCTGCACCAAAATCCTACATAGTCTAATTGAGAAGATAAATGTAGGCAGGAGATAGACAACAAACATTCATTTCCATCAGCTGAGAAGCCATAATCAACGCCAATCTTGCTCCACGTTCTTTCCACATCGCGACGGACGTCGGGTCGTTCTTCGATGTACGTGATTTGAGCCGGCATTTGCCCAGGAGTGAACTCAATAGATCAAGATACCCTATATGATCGCCCCGCCCAGTATTTTAGACGCGCATGCATGACTTCCAGCTCGAATGGAAGAATCCGCTCAAAGACCCACTCCCGCGCTGAAGGTGGCGCAATGCCGTTCAAGACAGAAAATAGATTGGTACATTCCGCTGATGTTTGGTTGAAGAGGCGGAGACGAGCAAGACACGCCAAGCGTAGATACCAAAGCTAGAGAGACGCGATGTTTAGAACAAGATAGCGCATACAACACAAGCGACCTACCCCCAAAATTGAGGTTAAGTCTTCTGGGTCTGCAGTAACGAGTCTATCGCGAGCCATTCTCGCAAGCGCCCTCCAGCTGTTCGTCATCTATGCAGAGTGAAATTCAACCTCGCGCAATATCTCCGAAGTTGTAGACTTACGACGAGGGTATGGAAATTGGTGTGCTGCCACTCGCCAGTTGAATCTCGAAAGGGACGCTTATCAGGTGGATAAATATATTTGGTGAGAAGAGTAGTCAAAGGATCAGTCTAGTACGGGTAGTGTATGTTAACCGTTTGAAAAGCCACCACGTCAATATGTATGAAAGAGGGCGGCGCACATTCGGGATAGGTAAGAACATCGTGGGTAGCACGAGTCCCGGTAGATACAAGTCCGGTGCTTCCTCTTCATCTGGGTCGGTGTCTACTTGTGCGGGTGGGGGTGGTGGCACATCCTTGTTAATGTTCAACAAGGGAGAAGCTAGTGAAGCTGCAAGGGGAATTTCTTCGGCAGGTGTTATACTTTGCCGCGAGGCAGAAAGTTGCGGCGACCCATCATTGTCGGAGCTCTTCTCGTCGTCGTCGTCGATGAGGAAAGGGTCCGGAACGTCAGGGTAGTTGTACACCGACGTGAATAGAGCAGACGATGATCCAGCTTCGTCGGCGATTTGGTTCTCACCTGATTGCTTCTCGGCAGTCTCGACATTATCCTGTTTCCTTTCCTTCTGCTCATCATACTCATCAACTATAGCATCAACAGGCACCTCCTCAATCAGCGGTACTGCTGGCACATCATGCTGCCCCATGCTCTCACCTGCAGTCGTCAGCGACTGAACTACATCATTCGACATGCCTGACGACGACGAACTTGTAGTGTCGTAGGAATGGTGACTGGCCCGGCCGATAGTCCCAGTGTTCAGACGCCCGAGCGAATCGCTGCTGCCGTACACCTTTGCGTTAGGATAAGTGAAGGAATGAAGAGAATCGGCGTCGGGGAGGGTGGAAGTAGAGGAAAGAGTGACAATATTTGGCTTTGGGGGCGTTGACATACTGGGACTCGGGCCGATTACGTGAGACGAAGAACCCCAGCGCCGTACCCGCTGGATTCCCCTCTTCATCTTCTGTGCCATGTTCTTTAATGGCGAACGGCGGGGGCTCCGGGCGCCAGGTTCTGTACTGCGAGAGGTAGGCAGCATGATGTGACTTGAAAATAATATTGCGGCTGTTTCTTGGGCGTCTTCAAAACTGCTTTTTTATATTTTTCGGGGTCACTCGGGACTCTAAGAACAATGGATCTAATCAAAATCAGACCGAGAATAATGGTCAGTAGGTCGGTACCTCGGTAGTGATAGGATGATTGTGGAGCCCGCAGGTGTAGATTTCGCCTGGATTTCTCCAGGTCGCATCATCAATTCATCGATGGTGCGGTGCAGGGGCCTCTGAAGGGCCTCGACAGGCCGAGCAGGTCCTGGGTTGTTATTCAAGTCTTACCCTGATACTGCACTGCGTTTATATGGTCTCCCGGGTGTCCGTTGCTTCTGCTATTGCCACAGCGGGAAGTGCGGTTGTGATGCCATCTGAAATAATTATGATGGTCCCTAGTGTATATTCCATATGAAGAGCGCGACAATGAATGAACATGATATGATCTCTGATGTGAATACAGAATGACTGGATGACTAATATACTTACGAACTCTTTCAATGCTCTACTTGTTCTGAAAATTATGCAGTGTAGCGGTCCCAAGCTCCGCTAGGGCCACTACATCCCAGCCTGACGATTTTAAAATGTAGTGACTGAGGTCTTGCCAGCCTGATTTACATCATGATTAGTACAAAGATATCAAAAGCAAAAGACCAGTAACATACCTCCTCCAACGCGACACATAACCTTCTTCGTCGTGTCAGAAGTACCCTTCCCAAGCCTCGTCAACGTCGTCAGCCGGCATGTTACAACTTTTTTGCTGAGTGCGTTGGAGAACGAATACTGGGCTTTGATCTCCTCTCCGTCCTTTGGAATCTTCTTCAAAGGAGGATCCACTCTCTCCACAAGCAATCCATGCGGTATCGAATTAACAATTATCCCCACCTCAACATCAAGTGGGTCTTTCGGGTTTCCGGGCACATATTCATGGATGGGATTGTCCATGCCTGGCGTATATGCCCCAGCACGCGAGCCAGAGCGCGAAGGAGCACGGCTTGACCCATCTCGGAAGCTTGAGGGTGGAAGTTTACTCTGCAACGACGGCCGCGGAGTTCGCGATATCGCCGTGCCGTGGTAGATTGGAATATTCATCACTCGGGAACGCAGGGCAGATTCTGGCGTCTGTGCACGAGCAGCGGCCGCCCGGAACGTTCCCGTCGGACTGTCGCGGCCATAACTTGAAAGCGACGTCGATGGTCGCGTTGGCGATGATAGATGTACGGTAGGAAGCGGAATCATAGAGCGGCTCGGTGGCCTAGGGGGGTGGGCAGAATTGGTCGAGGAACTCAGCTCGGTTGAAGAATATGGAGACATTGCACTGTGCATCAACGTAGCATTGCTGTTGCCGTCATCCCAAGCTCCGTCTGATCCCAAGCTCCGAAGTTTATGAGACGGCGCTGGTATGTGGCTTGGCGTCCTTGGTCGTGGTCGTGGTGTTGGTGGTGCCGGACCGGGCGTGAATGCGCGTGAGGGAGTCTGCGCTCGCGAAGGAGGTCGGAAAGTTGGCATTGGAGGATGATTGGATGACTGTGACTGTGAGGTTGACACAGAAGATGTCAAGGGAGACCATGGACGTGACGATGCCATCGAGGCCCGCGATACACTGCGTTTGCTAGGAGTAGGAATTGGAGGTAAATCGTTATATATACCCATCGCAGAAGGTGTGCGTTTGGTCGGTGTTCCTTTCACGGTCAACGTCCGCTCTTCAGCAGTGACTTTCGTCGAACTATTCCACGGCGCTTTGCCCGTAGCCTTTCGTCCGATAGTATCTGCTTTGTTGGAGTTCCGAGGAGAAGAATCTGGTGTCAAGCTTTGACTGTACTTATGTCCCGGACGATCCGGTGTGATGGGAGTAGGAGGCTGGCCACCTCGCACTGAAGAGAAAAGGTTCGCTCTCTGTTGTCGTGAAGCTTGACTGGGCACTGGTTCCGAGGAGGGAGTCCTAGCTCCGTTTCGCCTGAGGGGTGTGACTGGAGTGACTGGAGCAGGCGGCTGCGACTGACGCGACGAGCGTGTGATCTTACGAGCAAACTTCCTGAAAGGAGATATAGAGCGTGATAATGTACTTGTTGCACTGGGTGCTCTTGATGAGCGAGAACCACTGGAGGGTGTCATTAAATAGCCATTTTGCGACGATGATGGTGTCCCAGAGTGGCTAGAACCGCCCTCACTAAGAGCGTCCCCGGACAAAAGAAGTTTTCGCACGGCCTCCATCTCAGCATCGGTTCGAGTTATTCTTTCACGAAGATTACGCCAGCGTTGGGCAGACTCTGAGTGTCTCCGCAAAGTTTCTCCGTTCTTCGTAACTCGGTCTCTTACACCTTTGTCGATGATGGAAAGGACTTTAGATGTAGCAGGCATGTAGTGTCTATGAAATTAGCATCAATTGATGGTATGTGAACAGAGGGGGGAGCACGCACTTCTTCTTCGCTTCAAATGAATCAAGAAGCGAATTGAAGACTTCAAGGCTGGGAGGTGAGCTGTCTTTCCCATTGGAGGAAGATGGTGGTAATTGAAAGTGTGAAACCAGATCATCTCTTCTATAGACTTTCCAGATGAAGTCCTGTAGATGGAAACAGTCAGAATTGCCACAGCGGGGATGACACGTTGTTTGATGAATACCTGACACCGATTAACAGCCTTTTCAAGACTGGACATCATACCATCCGCCTGGTCTGTAACTGTTCTGAAGACTGTTAGCCATTTGTCTTCCTTGAGTTCCTCCCGCAGCGTATCGCTTTCATCTTGGACATTTTCCCAATCTGCGAGCAGCGTGGCATGCTTCCGAATCATCATGGTGGTTTCACTGGCTTCCCCATCCTCTGAAAGCGTCGGAGTGGAAGAAACCTGAAGAAGTGGTCCCATAGCATCTGCGATGAACTTCATTTCCTTGGAGACAGCTTCTAACTTTTCGTCAAGAGCCATGAGAGACTGGTCGATAGTGTTGGTGGTCTTCGTTGCATCGCTTGATTCTTGACTTTTGTGTCGGAGTTCCTGAATGGCTATCGTCCGCTCAAGTCAGAACGGCATTCAAAGACAATGTTCACGTCGGCCACGTACAAAATATTCGCGCCTGGATATCGGCGATGGTAAGGGATGTCGCCGTCATTTGGGAGGATACAACGAGGGCGGGCAGCACGGCGGACCTAGATGGGAATAAGAACTTCATGGTGGAAGGTAAAGATGACACAGCGCACGGATCCTCGTCCTCACTCCTCCGCTTTCCTTCCTTCTTCGCAGAAATTTGACCGGGCGTTATAGTGGCGTTATCTGCAAGATACGCATATAAGTCGGAGACAGTACAGATCGCGTGGCATGCAAAGCACCTTCATCTGTTCTGTCCTGGGATATATTGGTCGAGTATTCAGAAAGACTGGATGTTGAGGCGGCGGTATTTGGTGCATATACAGTATTAGAGCATGAAGGCGACGTAGACATAGATATTCTTGAAGAGGATGAACTGAGAGGAGACATATCGTAGGATTAAAGAGAGAAATGGCTCGCGGTACGAGAAGAAGTGAAAAGGTGGTTAAGGTTGATACGAGAATCCGCCGAAGTCGAGGCCACTATCCACAAAGTCGTCACAAAGGGTATAAGACTCGTTGAGGGAGGTATGACACGACGCCGGCGGATGTCTGCTCGCCGTAGAGGTCGATGAGGAAAGGTGGCTGATGTCAGATTTCCCACGGTTGCAGTACAATGCATGTCCATCAAGTGACATTGTCCAACTTGACTTCAAATGACAGATACTTCTACGTCCAAAGATCCAACTTCATTCTTCTCATCAAAAAAGATATCATACCAATAATTTACGAGAAACGAATACAAGTAAAGATAATTGAAGCGTGATTACGTTTATTAAGACCCAGATGCCCTCATGTTGTCGATGCTCTCCTTGAATCCGCGGGCAAACGCCTTGAAAGGCATGAGGAACCAGCCCAGTGCACTTGGAGCTTCTTTGTCCTCAGGTCTATAGTTCGCCCTCCGAGGCCGATTTAATCGCGGGGTGTCATCGTCCGCAGCTTCTTCCAAAGGGCGCTTAACGCCTCGCATTTCACTACTACCATCAGACGGTGCTACCAACGTGGATTCAGACGTAGCAGAAGGAGGCGGTAGAGGGCTACGAGGTAGCATGTCAGTGGAAGTCATACGAGTGGCAGGAGAAGGAAACCTACGCGGTACACGTTGTTTGGTGCGTTATCCAGTTCGTTGGATCGTAATCTCCCTCGAGCTGTATCGTAGATTCGCAAAACTTACAATCGACGTGTCGAGGCCCGCAATCCTTTACCTGGGGGTCATTGACAAGGCGAATTCTGTCTGCAGCCGTTGCCACACGAGTGCTGGGCCTGATAGAAACTGTCAGAGGAGCGTATAAGGTTTCTAAGAACCAGCGTACGAAGTATCAGAACAGATTAGCTGATGCTTGTTCCAGACAAACAGAGAATAGGTCTGGCTACTGCACCGGATCCACTTCTGACATCGCTTGCATAATGTCTCGTTCTCCTTAACTATTTGAGCGCGCAAATCCGATTCGAGTAACGCTTTCCTCTCTTCCTCAGTTTTAGGTTTTCTGTACTTTGATCTTGCACTGGGCGAAGCAGGCTGCCCAGTTTCCTCGTTCCTATATAAAGGATAAGAAGCCAGAAATAGAGATAGTCCCGGAAACATACAACATCGATGATGGCACCTGCTGATCACACTTTTCTCGGTGCTTCTCCCAAGGACGAACGGTGAACGGTCTCTTAGTCCCCAAGTTCACTACTTTCCCGCACCTTGTACACTTGACATGGTGCGAGTCGTCTTCGATGAACTGACATTCCGGTTGATTCTTGAAATATTCAGTACGCTCTGCTTCATTTCTGCGAACCCGGCTTAGGCTGATGAAGGATTCGGCGACGGAAGCATTGTCGTCCTCGTCAGATTCTTCTTCTTCCCGTTCCACAGGTTGTCTGCGTGTAAATGTCAGACACGATAGGTATCATCGTTTCAAAACTCGGCGTACTTGATAGAAGAGCGCAGCTTAGCAGATCGTCCGACAGACGAAGGAGGTTTCCTATTCGTCGACGGCGAGGCTTCATCGTTCGTAACACGGTTCAAAGATCCAACAGGGGATTGCCGAGCGTGAGAGGAACTAGGTGGCTTGAAAGTATCGTCGCGGCTCTGCTTCGGGGAAGGCACTCTGCGGATAGATTAGACCCTGTTTAGTTCAACACGGCGAAACAAACTTGAACTCGGATTTCTTCGTCCCAATGCTGCTTGGTGGCTATAAAGGATGAGAACAAACCGTTACTAGGCAGCCATCGCATCGCACCTTCATCGAGGACACCGGCTTCTTCCCTTTATTTACACGGGAACTAGCGTTCGATTGCGTTTCCAGAGGCATCTCGTTGTCAGATTCAGAGAAAAGTCTAGCATTTTGCGTCAATCCAATGCAATGCGCGATAACGTTAATCATACTCGGAGTGTCCTTGTCCGCCTCGCTTCTTCTGGACCGCCATGAGATTCGAAAGTTAAAGAAAATCGAAGGATAAACACCTTTTGCCTGTCGAGATACGTATACTTGATGATTCTTCTGGTAAAAGTGTCAAAAAGGTGCGAATGATGAATGCAAGGGGGGTCCTACTTGCTCGGAGATGGGCTTTCCATGTGTACGCGATGATTGTGGGAGTATCCTTTGTTGATCCCTGTTTCCCATTATCTCTTGAAAAATGGAGCTTCCCGGTCCGATCTTCCGAACAACCCTATGACGGCTCTCCCACCATTGTCTGCTGCATACATCCTCTCATTCCAGTTTTCTTCTTGGTATCCTCGATTTTCTTCGAAAACCATCAAATCTACGATCATAAGGCGACTCCCTCCAGACTTTGTAGAATATCTTGACTCGGACGGTGTCATAGTTCCAGAGGGGTCAGAAAATCTGTCCGTGGATATGTATTCTAAGCCATGCGTCTCGTTTTAAACTTTATTTTCATAGTGAAAGTACCACTATCGTAGAAGATGAATCGGACGACGAGGCCGGAGAACCAGAAAAACGGTACTCATTTCCCGACTTGGACGCAGAGATCAGACAATGCATCGCAGAATACGGCGCTGTATTCCCAAAGCTGAACTTTTCGTCTCCCAAGGTGCATTTATCATTATTATATACTCAACTACCATTAATCTCGTCAGGACGCATCTTGGATACTTCCAGCAGGGTCGCCCTTGAAATGCACGTCACCATCAGATATTTATCTTCTGCTTAAATCCTCAGACTTTACGAACCATGATCTAAGCAAAGATCACGTCTTTGAGGGCTGCGAGAGACATCCAGAGTCTTACGGCCTAGAACTTGTCCTCAGAAAATGGTATTCCATCGACCGAAGTCGGGAATGCAGATGTTTTGTTCGCAAAAACAGTCTTATAGGTTCATTTCGCGTTGATTTTCGGCTTCCAACGTGATTAATGCAGGTCGCTAGGCATCTCGCAGCGTGACTTAAACTATTACGAGTTCTGGAATGACTCAACGACCCAGGAAGAGATCACAAAGGTCATCAAGGAATTCTGGGAGACAGAAGTCCAGCCGAAATGGGATCTTTGTGAGGACTGTACGTCTTGCTGCAGCTCTTGCTTATAAAGACTAAAGTTACATTCCAGACGTCTTCGATTTCCTTCTCACCCGAGACCTTTCGCGCGGACATATAATTGACTTCAGCCCCTATGCAGTACGTACAGACCCCCTTCTTTTCTCTTACGAAGAATTATGGGATGTGTATACATCTGGGGGGCACCCGGTATTGCGTGTTATCGACTCACGCGCACATCCGGCCGCGAATACGAATGCACCCATCCATCAACACAACATGATACCGTTTGAAGCATTCAACCTGAGCAGCGGAAGGGACATCGACGAATTCTCTCAAGTATGGCAGGAGGAGCTCAACAAAAGTATGCAAGACCAGGAATAGTTCTCATGACATCTTACTGTCCAATACATAATGGACCATAACATAGACAATTCATTGACATACATCATGAGTATCACATAATGGCCGAAGGGCACCACCTCACCCATTGCCTCACGAGAGCACCACCACTTAGAAAGTGGAAGGACGGGAAGCAACGAAGGTCGAGCGAACCTTGGAGACACGGTGAGGAAGAGGGAATTTCAGCCCAGGCGTCAACAATTGCCTGATGTAAGGGCGGCGGACGTCCTCAGTCTTCTCAATCTCGACGACACGGAGGATCTACATCCTACATCAGAAACCAGGAAACGACTTGCAATAAGCAGTTGACATACGTGGATCGAGCGGAAACGAGCACGATGCCTAGCGGCCATGTCCTGGTACATGCTCTTGACAGCATCAGCACGGCTGAGGTCACGGTACTCCTTGTACATGTTGTGGGTACCAGAGCGCGAATCGTATCGGAGCCAGATGCCGAAGTTCTTGACCTTCAAAGGCTTCTTTTCATGGATCTAGAAAGGAAAAAAAGGCCACAAAAGACCATCAGCAATCCCATTCCGCCTGCCTCTTGAGGGCTGCAAGGGATGACTACACACAACGTTGACGCCAATGATTTCACCATTGGCTTTTTTGACCTTCTTCAATTGTCTAGAGGGGAGGGGTTACTTCATCTGAGTCTGTGAATGCGGGAAAACCAGCTCACCTGAGGAAGTACCAGAAGCGCGACTTGGCGACAACCTCATTGGGAGCGAAGATGCGCATACGATAAATTTTGGGGGTAGGCTCAGCCTCCGTTGGGAGGTGGCGACCGACGACTTGATACTCTTGGAGGCCCATTCTCTGTGAGACGAACGTTAGTGCCAACGAAGGTACATCCAGAGTTCTTGGATGCAATCCAGCCTTTCCACTGCGAATCTAGCGCCCGTTCTTGCAGGGATAGTCTGTCATGCATCCAGAAAGCATGGACAACAGATATGGAGACGTACTGGAAGGATGTCGGTGTCTTGAAGCTGGATGCACAGAAAGTTTGTTGACGGGCGACGGGTCCACAGATATTTGTCTTTATTGTGCAGGAGCCACTGCATCGCTCCTGCCTCTTTTGGTATTGAACGCATTCAGCTCCTGTCGATTCGAGTTCTTTCGCACCCGACTGCATTACGTTTCTTCGTTCCGATTGCCGGTCTGGTTATTAATCAAATTTTAATGTACATGAGCTGAAGAGACTAGAATTTACTCTGCGTTACGTGCATTTGACTTTGTCCTTCGAATTTTCTGTTTGACTATTTGTTGGCTATTTACAGCACGTCTATTGTATATAATAACAGAACACGAGCGACCAGGTCATCACCGGTGATGGAGTAGGGTATCCAACTAACCCTTATTGCGCCCGTCGACGTAAATTCTCATATCCGAAATTACCTAACCGAATACACTGCGTCCACTGGCAAGTACATACAAATCGTCATCGAAATTATTCATTAGTAGAAGTTCTGTAAAGCAAACCATACCTGAACTTATCGCAGGAAAATTAATACGATCTATGTATAATCACAACGACGAAAAAATGAGCGACTGGAGGTATAGAAGAAAACATGAAGCAAAAATCATGATCACGATGAGGTCCTAACTAGATAAAACAGATAACAATCTGGACCTGCGGCTGGGGGCAGTAGTACTTTACACAGATACATTGGAAGTGCGGACTGGGGCTGTAGTAGGGCGACCCGAGGCCGTCGATCGAGCAGCAGCTGGTGCTGTGTGATGAACTAGCACCCTAGAGCGACCAGGAGAAGCAGTAGGGCGGGCCGGAACGGCAGCAGGAGGACGAGATGGGCCGGCAACAGTAGAGTGGGTTAGGCCAGCAGAAGCGGATTGGGCGGGAGCAGTAGAAGAAACGGGGACGATGGGGACAGTTGGTATCTCAGGGTGACCAGTGATACGAAGCATGAGGTGGTCTCCTGGATGCTTCGTACCGTCTTCCATACAGTCTGAGCACAAATCAAAACCAGCACCATCAGGATGACACCGAATGCTGGGTACATCAGACAAATGAAGATGAAAAGGAAATGAATGAACGCACTCTTGACATCGATACCTGGGTCCTCGAATAGGTGACATGCCACATCCGTCGCAGAATTGTTCTGGAGATAGCTGTAAGTTGGGATTAGGGGGGAGTAACGTAGCTTAATGGACGAACGGTGGTGGTAGGTGTTCAGTGCAGGCGAAGCAATGCAAATGAACCTGTGCCACACGGGGTGGTGGGAAGGCTGGCTTATCCTGCAGCCTTCACAAAAGTCAAAGTTCTTGCAGCTGCAGACAAAGTCAGGCGCGCGTTTGGCAACACATATTTAAGCTACTCACGACTTGCAGACGTATCGCTTGCCACGAATCGGCTTCTGGCTGCACCCATCACAGTAGTAGCCCTCATGTATTGGTACCTGCGAGTTGGACCCAATCCTCAGGAACGAACGCCAACTAGGGTGGTCCCGCGGAGGCACGTCACAGCAGTCCGGACAGAGATCATAGTTCGGGCAGCTGAACACGGTTTAGATTTTGGTGTAGTTGAACGAGACATACGTACTTCTGGCATTTGTACCGAATGCCCACCTTGATTGGCTGGTGGCATCCATCACAGCTGACTCCATCAGCATGGAGCGACGCGCCGGCTGAGGTCGAGGCATGGTGAGTGCGGCATTCTGAGTAGGCAGGAGGTGCATCAACAGAGAGGGAAGACATAATGGCGTGTAAATACACCAATCGGGGTATGGGGAAGGGAGAGAAGATAAGAGTTGACGTTTGCAGGTGGCTCCAGTGGAGTTCAACCCGCAAATATTTGCACGGCACTGCTTTCGACGGGTGTTGCCGATCACTCTCACGCCTACATTTAATTAGATTCTGGAAAATTCGCAACCACAATGATCGACATGCATCCGTTCCGATCTCATAGGAGGCTAGACTCGTAACCCGTCTCTCTGGACACTTGACGTTGCAAGCAAGAAAGTGTGATCAGAGAGACTGGTAAATCTGAGTTTGAAATCCCAGTGGTGCGCGGGTGGCTGTGGCAACATCATGTGAATATCACGTGAGGGCTTCGGACCGAGGTCCGCCGTAAATAGCGTCGTTTACACGTTTCCCTCCTGTATCACTGAGACAATATTCGCTCTGTTGATGGACTTGCGCATGATAACAGTGTGAGTGGAGAGCAAAAGTTTGGCATGGACTTGTTGAAGTAGTCGATTGGGTAGGGTTGCAGAAAGAGCTTGAAAGCACACATTCGCTAGGCAAACGAAGGCGAAATTCATCAAGCAGACCCCAGACAACTCAAAACGGTGCATTCCCGCGCTTTGGTAGACCAGCGGTAGCTACGAAATGGGACTCATCAACGTGAACGCGCTTCACACGCTGAAGTGAACTTGGGCATGTCCAAGTACATCGAGAGTCTGGTTTTATGTCCATTGCAGAGCTGAAGTTGCTCTGGCTGAACGATGAGGTGCTTAATTCTTCCGCTAAATACATCCTACCAAACTATTAGCGAATCTTCAGCAACGAAAAACACACGCGTACCTTCCAGAGTTCATCAGAGTGATTGGTATCTTCATTGACTGAAAGTGTTCAGATATGGAAACATTCAACTTAGGACCGTGCCTTTCATGCTATGAAGTAAACTGAAAGAAAGAGTATAGATGACATACCTGCATGATTTGGAGGCGCTTCAGTGGTGATACGGTGATTGAAGTCATTGTTGGAAATAACAGAAGTGGTATCAAGACACAGTGTCTTCCCCCACCCAGTAGGTGCAATTACGACGCTATCCCGACCTTGTGCAGACCACAGAGCAGCGCGTATTTGATCATCACGTGGGAAAATAGTGCCATGGGAAGCAATATAAACCAATAGACAACTTCACCAAGCGAGGGCCTGTTCAACGGGTGACAGTGTCTCGAAAAAGGACTCTTCAGGAAGCCGAAGGGGGAGAAGCAAGTGTTTTGCGTATATAACAGCCTCAGACTCGCTGAAGACGTGCTGGAAGATGTACAGTAGAGTTGGGATCGCGGCAGAGGGGAGTTTGTGGAGACTAAGGTCAAAGCGGAAGGATTTTACAGAAGAAAATAACCGGTTCAGGCAGCAAAGAAGGAAACAAATCATCAGAGACAGACATGGTTGCATTAAACGACAACGAGGCGCTACCGTCGCCAGTATATACATCGAAGTAAGAAGCAACTGAAAATAATCGGTAATCGGTTACCATCGGTCTGAAGCCCTCACGTGAGATTCACATGATGTTGCCACAGCCACCCGCGCACCACTGGGATTTCAAACTCAGATTTACCAGTCTCTCTCACATTCTTGCTTGCAACGTCAAGGGTGATCGGAGAGACGGTCACCAGTCTAATAGGAGGCTGTTGCTATGGGATCTGTCTCCGCAAGTTTTAATGCTTGTACCAACACTATTGTGAGGAGTCTCAATGGGCAGCAACTCGTCGCGATCTACGGAGTTAGATACATACGAATTCCGGAGGAATCATGCCCTCATTTGTGTATTCCAGATTAGGCTCACTTTCTCAAATTACAGACGTGTTTTTTTTTGCGATGTGGCTTGACTCATTGAGTGGCATGTTCTAGCCGCGCAGAAGGCCTCGTGCCCATAAATCTCAATTCGCCATGATTCTGGAGAGCACTGGTGGGTCGGAACTGGAAAACTAGCATCATGCGCCATATCCTCGGATTCGGGCAGAACCCGGGTACGTCCGTTGCAGCCGTGTGAGCATCAGAACTTGAAAGAAGGTTCCTAGTCATTCTA
>NW_026848806.1:0-16739 GCF_030435595.1 Desarmillaria tabescens | reverse complement strand
TTCGAAGGCTCATCTGGGACGGGACTGTTCCTCTTGAAATTCGTGTCGATACCAAGGAACTACCCGCCAACTCGGATAGAGGCCTCGAGTCGTATTTTATCCAGGCTCCACGCGTCAGCTATCTGCCGCTCTTGAGCCAGAGATTCGTCGATTTTTCACCGACCTTGTTTTCGATGAAACGTCGGCAAAAGATCTCAAAGATGATGATTGGTGGTTTGACACACCAGATGGGACACTCCTCAAGTGGTCAGTTGCATTTCTAGCCATTGAATGTCGATTCATTATTTCCCAGGCATTGGCCCATTGGCCTCATATATGATAATTATACCATCTCTTCATCTGTAAAGAATCCGCATCTCTTCCATCTTCAACGGTGACCCCGTTGCGTTTGATGCTACATCTTGCCTCTCCTCCTCAGGATAAGCTACTTTTGTCGCCCAGTGCAGAAGCATGCAAGCAGGCCTTTATGGGCCAATTAAAGGAGGCCGACTTCATTCGATGGGGAAATACCAAACGAATTACGGGACTTAGAAAACAGGATCAGGATGGCATCTGGGAAGGGATCAAAGAACGTACGTGCCGTCTGTCCATCCATCCGTTTCTTGTCTTTCTATGGCATGTGTTCAGATAATTTTGATGACTATTGGCGTGTTGCATCGAAAGTGACCCCAACCTCAGCACCCAATCGTACGCAGTCACCAGGGCCGCCACCATCGTCAGCATCGATGCATGCTCGTCCTCCATCTGCAGAACCTTCGGGTTCATCCGACCGTGAAGGCGCGTACAACGTGAGAAGTGTGCCTGTTAGGCTGTATCTTCCTGATGGACCTGTTATACAAGACCTTGCACCTCCTCTTCTGGAAGAGTGAGTCCTCTGCCTCATTTATTGAACAAGCACTGACTGTAATAATCCAGGTACCCCCCATACTTTGTCCCATTATCTGTCAATACATGTGCCCTTGCTTTTCCCTCCACGACCGCCTGCACCTCCGCCCTCACGGACGAATCCTAATCCTCAGCCGCCTCCTCTACTGCAATTGGCATACGTGTTAATTCAGGGTGTAGTCACTCCCCTTGAATCCGAAATGGCGTGGCTTGGTGCCTGCATGGCCGGTGCTGATGGCTGGGTGAACGTATGTGTCGGTATTAATAATGGATAATTGTAAAAATATAGTATACATATACCCAGATATCCTAATTCACAGCAAGGTAAAGTTACACATCAAACTTGACAACCTGCTCACCACCACCTCTATCAATCTTCACCAGCCTCTTGGCTACACAACCGTAAAGCACTCGAGTGGTTCCTTGTCCAGCAACTAAAACTGCACTGCCTCCGGTACTCGCCTTGGCGGCCAGTGATTCTTTCACCTTGTTAAGAGGCATGGAAAATTTGGGTGGGCACGATAAGAGTGTCACTAGTAAATGAGCGGTAAGAATTTGGTGAGGAGTTGGCTGTGATGGTACTGCATCAGCAGACAGAGACTTGACTGAGGAGATGAAGGCGTCGGAACTAACGCGGATATGGATTGAAGATGGGCGCTAACCAATTGCAACGTTAGTAAGCTCGTCGTATTTCACTGGGTATACACACATTGTTTGTTTTGCTCTGGGAGGTTTTGAACCATCTCCTGTGGTTCTGTAGGGATGACCAGGCATAATTACATCACCCATTGTGGCCCATATCTTTGCCTGTGGATGGTTAGGACGCATAAAAGTACCGAAGGGTGACAGCATTACCACTATTCTCTACCTCTGTGTTGATGCGCAGTCTAGCCTTGGTCCCTGGCGTTTCAGGCTCAGCAACCTTTGCTGGTGGTACATCAGCTGCCAAAGGTTCGGAGGAACTACCAGCAGGTGTTGCTGCGGATTCGACTTGCATGGTTTCATCGATTGCACCTTCCACAATAGGCGGTTCATCTCGCGATTCGTATGTATCTTGCGGTTCCTCGACAATTTCCGGGGCTACTTCAACCAAGGGTTGTGATGCCGAACGTCTACGAGTAGAAGACGAAGGGGCCGAAGGACTTGGTATGGACACAACTGACAGGTCCCCAATATCGACTTGTTCGTGCAGCAGATTTTCGGAGGCAAAAGCAGTCCAGGTGTTGCCCAAAATGATTCCTCTTCTGCATCCACATGAGAGGGAGCGACGGGAGTTACTGGACGAGGTGGCGCGCTTTTTACACTCGCAATTGTTGTACGTGAGGTGCGCTTCGCTTGAGTCATGAGTAAATCCCTCTGTAATATATTTAAAAAGTAATTGTTGGAAATAAATGAAGGGCGTACGCGTTTCCTGAGCGCGTTAACTTTTTTCATAATGATGCAATGTCTGTTCCTCGTTATCAATCATAGACTTTATTGACGGGCCATCTGTAACTTGATTCTAGATTTCGTTGGCTATATACGTTGGATCCAAAGGCATTCGGCCGACTCACGGAATGAAGTAGCTCTGTAGTTTCTTCTATGCCATCGCGCACCAACTGTATTTCTTCGAGAAGAGCAACAACCTGAGAATATGCACGGGGCATTGGTCTGATACTCTGGCTACTCGATGTAAACAGAGGGGCACAGAACCCAAAAAGAAATACGACGTACTACCGGTCGATGTATTTGAGGGCGGCATGAGCATATATCTCGGGGTCTACTTCGCGTCGCGTCGCCGGCTTTAGTGGCGTCGCACCTGGAAACGCCGACCGAGCCAACGTGGGTATATCTCCCCGAGAATCCTGTTCAGAGTGAGGGACAACGAGTGAAAACAAGCCAAGTTCGGATGGATCTACATCGCGAATCAAATCGCCCAGCTGAGTGTCGAGGACGGCGGTGGAGAAGGGGGCGACGTCGAGAGGACGGTGACGGCGGCGGGGTAGCGGCGATGGCCTTGCTCGTTCTCGAGAGACGGTCGATTTGGTCTGAGAGAGAGGCCATGGGACACGGAAGAATAGAGGTAGCAGGGAGGACAAATACGTACATACCGTATCAGTGCAGATTGATCCCGTCCGACTTTGGTACTACACATATAAGTACTCTCTTCGTTGATCCAGCTATCTTTTTCTCTTCTCTTCTTGCCTCTCCGCTTACCTCTTCTCAAGTGAGTCGTCGTCGTCGTCGCCGTCGGCGTCACACATGTGGGAACCTCTACCCTTGATCGTCTACGGCTATGCGGTACATCCTCTTAGTCCCTCACGTCGCGACACACGATGGTCCAGTCGAAATCGCGACCGTCTCTCTGTCGTTACCGAGGCTTCTACCGACGACCAGCTCGTCTACCGTGATGTTGTCGCATTGGAAGTAGGAGACGAAGTTTACGCTTTTGAGAAGTATATTCCCAAAGGGAGAGAGGTCGAGGGTACTTGGTATAGAGGGTATGTCTCCTGCTGCCTCTTCTAATACAGACAACTAAAAATCTCCTAGGTATGTTGTCTGTACGACTCGTAGACCACCCGTAACATGGGCCGTGTCTGGCGACTCCTCACTGGCCAAGTTACCCCCCAAATCCGAAGAACCACAACAGGTCTTCATTGGCATCTTTCCTGCCTCCCATATATTCCTTCGTGATGAGCTTTCTGATGCAGAGGGTCGACTCCATAACTATGCCACCTCAGTAAATGGTTCGACCATTAGCAATGGTATCGATCAGTTTAAGCAAGCTTCAAGCTCGACCGAAACCTTTTCCCAATGGGGCAAGGACAAGGGAGGATCCAGTATGCATACTTTGAGGGAGGAAGATGAAGATTTTGACCGTCTTACTACAGCCAGTAGACGCTCCTTCAGGCTTGGTCCACCTCCTGAGCAAGCATTCTCTTTGCGCGCTGGTCTACCGTTTATTCCAACAGCTTCGCTCCTCGTCGCCTGCAGATTCCCAATTAATGAAGCCACTTCCTCCCCGTCCATCTCTCAAATCTGGAGACGACACTGCGTCAGGTGCCGCTCAGCCAATTATCGACGAAATTGCTTCGGCCTTCGCGAATGGCACACCCTGATGTTCCAGTATCTTGCCCGGAGAGACTACAAGTTATTTCACGTAGTTAAAGGCCATATTGAGGCGCTCCATCTTGGGCGACTGCAACTTCTGGCTCGAAACGTTAAGCGCTGAAGAAACAGTCAACATGCGGGCTTGACTGTGTTACCAGACGGGTCAGCGGTAACCTTGTGCAGGGATTAGATGTCATTGTGCGACATCCGTCATGGGGAGGCCTGGTTACGGTCGACGTCGAAGGTGATGTAGATGAAAGAAGTTGGGTTAGCGCCGTTCGAATGTTCACAATGCAGACCTCCCTTGCATACCTCAACATCTCACTTGATGAATCCCTGTCGCCGCGTCCTTATCCTGTCGGTGCAAGTACGGATTACCTGGCCTCGGCACCATTGCCCACCCCAGCTCACTCAGCATTTTCTGATTCCACCTATCCCCGCAATCAAACTCGTATTCGCCCTTGGGGTTATTTGAGTCTACCTGCCGATTCAGGCCCCGATACAGCCAAGTTCTATCATGTCTACCTAGACCTGAGAGCATTTGTTGCCTCTCCGTGTGCCCCAGGTGAAACAGCGGAACTATTCTTCTCCCTCTATCGGCACAAAGGGAATCAGTTCATCACCGAAGATTTTTGTGTCATCCTCAACCACAATGGGGTTTCCGCTCGCAATCCGTCTGACCACATACGCACTTTGTTCGTCGATTTGGCGCATTCCGACATCCAGGATCCAACATATCTTGTGTGCCGTATTGTCCGAAATGGCTCTTTGAAGATAGGAAATGGATCGAACTCAGCTACACCTTTAGAAGGGAGGCGAGGGTCAGAAGCGTCGGTCAGAGCGGATGCTGGCACTTCGGCGGGATGGATTGATAGCAACGGTACACAACCACGTACTTCAACAGATATTTCAGGCCAATTTCGACGACCGTTCGGCTGCGCTATACTGGAGCTAACGCAACTGGGTCGGATAACTGCTGAAGGAGGTAATGTAACTGCCATGAAGGAGTACAGCATGCCGATCTATGTGCCCACGAATGAGGTTGCGTTTTCCATGATACATCAAAATATCATCGACAACGCAGCCAAAGAATTTGAAAAATCTCCTCGGTATGCTACCCTCTTTCTTGGCCAAAGTAAAAACGCTGAATATCTTAAATAGGGCCGAAATGTTGGCGGTCTCAGTCAAAGTGTTTCGTGGAGATGCTGTCACTATCGTGAAAGAAAACACTTCTCTTCTGCAAGATATTCCTCAAACCCTTCGCCTTGGTTTCCCTGATGTCGTGTTTCCTGGCGACGTTCGAAATGAACTCTATGTCAAGTTATGGTCTGGGGATTTCCTGTCAACGAACGGGACTCCTGGACGGATCAGTGTATCGAGCTTCACGCGTGGTCCTTTGAATTCGACTTCCAGTAACGTTCAGGTCACAGTCGAAGTCAGGGACCAAGATGGCAGAACTGTAGAATCAGTTATATCTCAAGGAAGTGGGGAGCCTCTTATGACACAGTTCCATTCTATGGTTTTTCAGCGATGCAGCGAACCAACATTTGGAGAGCTCATCAAAATCCGATTGCCTCTTAGCGGAATACCGCAGTGGCACCTCTTTTTTACTTTCAGGAACCGTTCAGGCCGCGAAAGAGGAAATCGGGGGACGCCCGAGTCAGATCGGCCATTTGCATTTGCCTTCCAACAGCTTTTCCCTGATACCCGCGCATTTGTTGAAGACGGGAGTCACAGGCTGATCATGTATAAAGGAGACAGGCTTGGAACGCTCAGCCCCGACATATATCTGAATGCACCTTCATCCTTACTTGGTGGTCAGAAATTGGATCAGCTCGTTCCACCAGAGATGCTCCGCGTTGCCCCTTCGACGAGGGACACACTAACCGTTCGCACGTCCTTATGCTCTACCAAATTCACCCAGAACCCAGTTCTATTAAGCCTTCTCAACTGGGAAAAGGTCGCGGACCAGGAATTTCTATCGACAGTCCTCACCAAGTTCACATTTGTTGGAGAAGGCGAAATCGTCAAATTCCTTCCCGACATCTTCGACTCTTTATTTGGTATCATGGTCTCTCCCAATAATCAGGCTTGCGAAATGGATTTTCTGGTCTTCAATGCGTTGGTCACCGTTTTAGGCATTATACAAGATCGACGGTTCAGCAATTTCCAGCCGGTGTTGGACGTTTACATAGAAAAACATTTCAACTGCGCATCGGCCTCATCGCATATGATCCAGTCCATGAATCGTCTACTCACCAATCCTACGTCCACAGAAACCGCATCTCCACTTCGAGCAGCGCTGAAGGTTTGGCATTATGTCATGAAATTCATAGCCAAGTCAAGAGAGCTGCAGAAAGCAAAGGAACTTGGTGTCGGAGGTGGAGTGACTGCAGAACATCTCGAAGGCACTTTTAAACGTGAACTTCGGTCCCACTTGACGGAGGTCACCCGTTTAATGTCGACATCTTCGCCCCTGTCAATCGTTGGAACCCAAACAATTGCATTGCAGCACTTCACTTCGATCCTCCCGGAACTGGCTAAGATATTTTCAGTCGTTGATTTAGTGTCCATTGTGACGACCTTTGCCACAAATGCGGCCACTGCAGCAAGGGGCAAGATAGTCATTTGGAAGCTTATTATGTACCTTCAGATCGTGAAAGGGTTCCTTTTTGACAACCCGCAGTCTCGACCGCTACTTGTGGAGGCTGTCGTACAGTGGATCAGGCCTCACTTTGGTCGATATGATGAATATGCTCAAACACAGGGCGCGGATTCAGAGGGCGCTCGTGATGCTGCGCGGGTGGCTTGGTTGGAAAACATACGGTTATGTGTCGCGATTATTGCTGTCATGTTGGACAAGCTCCAGACAAGCCTGGTGTGTCCATCGGTTATCGAAGATCGACCCAGGTTCCGCACGGAGCAGGAGAATGTGGAAAATCTCCTTCCCCTTCTACCAAGGTTCGCCTTCCTCTGGCCACTCTTACAAGCCTCTCAATAATTTGATAGGTTACTGGACTCTTACCGAGAATTTCAAAGTTCAGAGGCGGTCAAAGCTTTGGAACGCACTCGATCGCCAAAAACGGCCATTCCTGTCATCTTCCCAGAGTCCTACCCATTCTCGTTACTATCCTACCTACCAAGCTCGTCCCAGAGCTCTGTGAGGGCGGGAGAATCTGATGAAGTCTTCAATGCTGGTCTAGGCGAGACAGCCGTTGTCTTTCTAGTGCTTGTTTTGTCATCGCCCTCGAAGCATATTCTTGACTTTTTAGAGTCGAGTCTTGACATTGAAGGACAGGAACGCTTTATCGCATTGATGTCTCAATTTTTCAAGGTGGCAACCTCGATTCTAGGAAATGACGCATTCCCGAAGTCTTGGTTGAACGTCAATATCATGGCGCACAAGGTTCTGGTTAAAATGATGGTTCCTATATCCACCATCCTGGAGAAAGAGTTTATCCCACCTCAGGATTCAGAAGCTCGATTTGATGCTCGCCTATGGCGCGAGGCTTTTTTCATGCTTCTGAAGCTGCTGTCTTCCGATCAATTGGTCATCGAAGACTTCAGCCCTCAGGCAAGTTGACCTCCTCCCCTTGCTGAAATCTTCATTGTTGATGGGTTGTACAGAAACGGCGTGCTGTATGGCGATTAGCCGGCGATATCCGAGGTGAAGGAGCATCTATCATGCTATCGCTTTGGCAAGCGTTAGGCTGGGCAGAGCAACTTACTAATACCGGCGAACCTGTTGCCCGTTACGGGGTATGCTCTCTCCACCGTGACTGTCCTGTGAACTGAATTCTTGACAGGGATATCAAGTATATCTCAACGCTCTTGTTGGTCATGTTGTCAACCTCTGTCTGAGCCACCATGAACAACTTAGGAACAATGCCGTTCACATGCTATACTGTATGATTGTTTCAGAGTACCACCAGGCAGGCAATTTCGATGAAATCGAAAACGAACTTGTAACACGCCTGGATTCTTTATTCATGTCCGATAGCAAAGGCGATGACATTTCTGGTGCTTTCTTCGTCACACAACTCAGACACCTGTTCGAAACCTCGGATGTCGATGAAAGTTTGCGGGAGCGGATTTCGACATTTTTGGATTCCGTGGATCTCTTCCTAGAACTGCTATTAAGCCTTCGTGCACTTCCAGAAGGAGAAGAATTCGCAGACGAACGCGTCATTGCCACTGTGAGTCGATTTCTCATGCGCGCCGACTTTTACTAAAGGTCCGAAGCTGCGATTGATGAACTTCATTCGACGAATCGGGAGGGATGAAATTTATATCAAATACGTGCATCAACTTGTCAACGTAAGTTGCTATGCTTTTCAGTCAGACTCTGTAACACCACCAACTATCTTTAGATGCATCTACAATCCCAAAATTATGTTGAAGCCGCATTAACATTGAAGTTGCACTCCGACCTCCATCAATGGGACCTGAATACTTTTGTCAAAGCCATGGATGACTTGGGCCTTCCGCAACAGTCTCAGTTCCACCGTAAGGAGACGCTTTGCTTGCTGATTTTAGATTATTTGGGTAAGATTGGATTTGCTTGTGTGTTCATTATTCTCAATGTTGCGGCTATCAGGCAAAGGGAAAGCTTGGGAACGGGCTGTTGAAATCTGCAAGGAGCTTGCTTACCAGCATGCCGAGGTCACATATAACTAGTACGTGTCCAACGTGCTCGACACCTTCTTTGCCTGCTTACATGTGTCTCTGTGTCTCGCAGTGGTCGTCTATCCGAAATTCTTCGTCACCAAGCGACGCTCCTGGAACACATTGTCACAGAGCAGCGATACTATTCTGATTATTATCTGGTGACATTTTATGGCAATTTTCCTGCGGCAATCCGGGACAAACGTTTTATTGTGAGTAGCTGCAATAATTGATGAAGCTGGTTGCTCATTTCAATGTTAGTATCGCGGATACGAATGGGAGAAATATGGCGCATTTTGCGAGCGGATGCTCAACAAGCATTCGGGAGCACAGCTACTTAAAATCATTGGCGACCCTCCGGTTGACATCCGTTTTGGCACGGATCAGTATATCCAGTGTACATCGGTAACTCCAGAACCTGATCGAACTCTGCCCGTCTTCACAAATCCTGATGTGCCAACCGCAGTCCGCGTGTACTACGAACACAGTGCGATCAACCTCTTCAGCTCTTCACGGCAAGTCAAGAAGCTTGGGCGCGACGGATCAGACGAAATTTGGGTAGAAAAGACCTACTTCACAACAGAGGAGACCTTCCCAACCGTTCTACGCCGTTCCCAGGTCATCGAATTGGAGGTTGTTGAACTCTCCCCTGTCGAGAACGCCTTGACTGAAGTGGAGACCAAGACCAAGGACCTTGCGGCTCTCAGTATCCGTTATCAATCCCTTGCTAAGACCGCTCAGCAGGTATCGACCAACGCGTTATCAATGGCACTTAATAGTGCAGTCGATGCACCCATGAACACAGGTGTTGCATCATACCGTCAGACGTTCTTCAACAGCGAATATGTTACTCGCAATCCTGATCGAGCGGAGATGGTCGAACGGCTAAGAGTCGCTATAGATGAGCAGGTATGCGCTACGCTAGCTATTCCATTTTCTTTAGCTCAATTTGTTACCAGGTTCGCACAATTGACGCATGCCTCAAACTCCATGGTCATCTCTGTCCCGTCGAATTCCATCCATTCCACGAAACACTGGAGAAGTTTTTCAGGAAAAACTTCAGGGAAGAAATTCGACGATTAGTAATCGATGAAACAAGTACACTTCCTGCCACTTCTGTGTACGAGCAATCCGTCATTAGATCCATGTCTTCAACTTCGACAAAACGTGCACCAATCATCCCTCCGATTTCACTGTCTTTCAAACGCAAGACGGCATCGCCCCCACCTGCCTCGCCAATAGATGGAATACCAGGTGTTCCGCGACAGACACCAGCTTCAACGGCACCTTGCACATTTGGCACGACACGGGATCAATGGGGTGGCCTCGTCGCCGGGGGACATGGGCGCGGGCATGGCGGGCGGAAGCGACTCAGTAAGTGTCGAATCGCCCGATACGTCGCTTGTCAACGTCAACAGCGGCGCTGCGGAGCCCTCGGGGTCGTCGGTAATGACGTCCCTTGGCTCCTTGGGTTCGCTCAAGGGTCGCTTTTCGCGCTTCGGGAGTCTCAGCTTTAGTAGGCGTGGTGCTTCCCATTCATAGTTATTTTTTTTTTGCGGATCTCTTCAATTTTTTGTAAAGTAGTCCATGTAATGTGTGCAGTTGTTCATTATATTATATGTAAGTTCTGTGTCATATGCGAGGCCAGATAACGGGCCTCCTGGGTGCCGATGAAAGCTGCTGGTTTCTTCGGCCGCCTTGGATTTCGGTTTACAGATGCATCATTACAGCAGCTAATTTGGCTGAGAATCTGAGCTGGAACCTGTGCGATTTGTTGTTCGCATAAAGGGGGAGAAGGTACTTCGAAAGAGAATTCTGCGTCTGCCAAATGATAAATCTGTTGCAGCGCGTCAATCAAAGCGTCTGCTCCTTTGCGACCCTCCTGTTCTGGAAAGTGTAATTCAGGAAACAGTCGTCCATTAAATAGAACGAGCCCTTGTTTTTACTTCCTAGCTCTGAAGATTTCCTTTACCCTGCCCGCAATATATCTAATGGATGTTGCCGTGACCAGGAACCGCAACCTCAGGGACAATATCATGACAAATGGGTAAAGGAACTCGGACGCGTGTCACCGATTTCGAGCTGTCAAATTCCTGATCTACCCTACCGCCGGCCCCTTCTCCCCTTAATTACAACTATCACATTGTTGAATCTGTCGCACCAGATGATAGGCTGTGGCTTAGCCTGTCGCGGCTACAAAATGCTGCACCGCCTTCATGCATCGCAAGCTGAGTTCAAACTCCCCGCCAGCTGAAAGTGTGTCAATCCATTGACTAAAATGTGGTTACCGTACAGTTGATGTCGAAGAGATAATGATGTGATGATATGTGATGTGCTATAAATGTACAGAATAGGTAATTTGTCCGTCTTGTCTTGTAGAGATGGGCCTCCGAATGTACAAATACAAATCCAACCAGAACAAACGTAGCGATAGGAACTGAGAGATGAAAAAAAAAATAGTACAAACTGATACAATATGGGATGCTTAGGACTGGTTTGGCCAGTAGAACTCCAACGGTGTCTCCATCGGATATGCTGTTAAACTATGCAAATCGTTCAACGCAAGCCCCGCTGGGTGCTGCTCTGGCCCTGGCCAGGAAGTATTGTAGTCGTACACTGGCTCGGCCGGGGTGACGCAACCCGAACTATCGTGCGAAGCAGAGAAGAGGATAGTGTCAGGAAGTGGCTCGTATTTATCAGGAATGGGAAGTGGGTCGTGATAAAGTCGGCTATCGACGGATGGAGGGTCTGCGGGAAGGGAGGCGGTTGAATCGGTGGGGGAATCAGAAGTGTAGATAGACTGTACCAGTCCTCAGAATTCAAAGAAAGACGACGTGAGGGAATAGCTTACATATTTGGACAGGATTTTGTCGAGCGCCTGTCCAAGGAGCGACCACTCAAACACTTTGAGGTCTTTCTCGATATTCCGGGGCTTGGGATCGGGGAACTCCATGATGCGCTGAAAGAACTCTCGAAACCGTGCTTATGTTTGCTGACGGTCGTCGGCCTCAACCCCTCCAAGTTGCGCCTTATACGGTTCTTCTCCTCAACGGGAAAGTCGTCGTTGGTGAGCCTCTCGAGCAGATAAATGATATCTACGCTGGTGACATAGAATAGGCTGGTCTCATCCCTGAAAATACAGGAAATGACGGTGTCTGTCTCGCAGTAGTCATCCTGGCGGATAGCTTCGCAGGAAACGATGAGTTTACAGCCATCCTGGACCTTGTGAAAACGGACAAGTCGACGACCCATACGATTTTCGGCAGCATCCCAACCGGTGCACATGGTATCGAGAGGGGTGATGATCTGGAGGATGGGTGTCTGAGGATGGAGATGAATATCCTCTGGAGAACCACGGTTGGCACGCATAAGAGAGTTTGCGCGAATGCGGCGTGATGCTGGTCTGCGGTCAGAGAGAGTAGGAGAAGGGACTGATGGCACGTTATGTATGCTGGTCGTTGTGTTGGCTCGTCGGCGAAGCACAGGCCCCTGGGAAGGGACTACTGGCTGCGAGGCTACCATAGACGCCTGAGAAGCTACAACTGGCGGATTCGGTATCGGTAGATGGTGTTCCCAGTAGGTAAACTCGCCAAAGCAGACAGCATCGAGAATGATGTTGTCAGCGTCAACTGCCTCAACACTAAGGGCGACCTTCTGGTCATGTATTCTGGGCGGGATCGTGGCATGAAGCTGGTAACCGCCAAATTTTTCTGGCGATATCTGGGAGACTTGAGTGCTGACCGCTGTCGAGCCAACTTTTAGACGTAGGAATATTTTTTCCGGGGCAGGGTGGTGGAAGTCAATGTGGACAGAAATGGGCACGCCGACCTCGCCTTCGGAGGGATGATAGCTGAGGACGGTGATGAGACCGGCAGAAGAGACGATAACCGACGTTGGGCGGGACATGGTGGTCGGGAAGAAAGAGAGGCGGGCACTGGCAGGAGCGATGCCAGCCAAAGCCCTCCCATTCTTTAAAGTCGGTACAGAATAGGGGTATTGACGCTTGTTTATTTCCATTTCCGGTCTATTTGTCGTCTCGTGCTAGCGTCGATCACCGATCGCTATTGCAGGTGCCAGGAGTCCAAGACCAATTTTGGAATGCTTTTGTGCTCAAAATGTTCCATTTATATTTGCCCGATATATTCGCATTGTCTACATTTTTCGGATATTTAATGTCCATGACAAGTAAGATGTCGGTATTCCCAGCGCCCGTCGCCCCAAATTAGGCTCACCGGCGGCACGTGACCCTCTCCCGACAAGACCCGCCCGCACACAGCGCAGCGGGCAACAAATAGTCCCCCGTAAGCCTCCAACGCGGACACTACCTCCGCCACCCCCGCTCCTCCGGCCCGGGCCGCCATCCCGCTCACCCGTTCAGTCACTAGTCGGAACACGTCGAATGCAGACGAGGCGTGTGGCGCCCGTTTTTCCCGTGGCCCAAAGACAGTTACGGCCTCGACGCTCAGTTCATCGCGTCGGCTAATGCCCAGGAAAAGATATGCCTGAAGCACGTCGGGAATCACGACGCGCACAATATCATCGCCAGTGTCGCCACGTCTCGCGCGCCAGAGATGCACTTTGCCACTGTGGTCGCGATTCCAAGTTCGTATCCAAGCTTTGAGTTCTTCGATCGTGTTAATGACAGTTCCCTCTGGGAAAATGCTCTTCTTTGTCTTCTTTTCGGCGACATATGGCTGCGGTGACCTCGACCTAGACCGGATTAATTAAGAGTATCTGCACGGCAACGTGCTGCTAACCTTCGTTTAACGCTGCCTCGCGTCACATCGACCCCAGATCCATCTTTCTTTTCACTCGATGCCGCGTGTTCTAGCGCTTGTTGTACCTGGCTACTCTCCACGGCTTCCTTG
This sequence comes from Desarmillaria tabescens, assembly GCF_030435595.1. Lineage (NCBI taxonomy): Eukaryota > Fungi > Basidiomycota > Agaricomycetes > Agaricales > Physalacriaceae > Desarmillaria > Desarmillaria tabescens. Next base: position 3,231 of record NW_026848806.1, on the reverse strand, counting down.
GCCTTTTGCACCTCCTCCAGCTTTGCTTGCAGCCGTACTTCCTTCTTCGCGTTCACATTCAACAAATCATGAGGAACCTTTCGCAGCCTGCCCACATGTGCCTGCAGTTCCTTGAGCGCCGAGATCTCTTTCTGAAGCTCATCGACGTTGGAAGTCATGTCTAGCCATACACGCACAAATAACGCGATACGTTCACATTGTCACATCCAGGCAATGTCCGAACAAACCTTTGGATTGATAAAGCTTGACAGTTCGCCATCACCACCAGTCTCTTTAGCCGATTCTTTTGTTACTAGCTCGACATCGACAGCTCATCTTTCAAATTTCAGAGCGACCGCAAGGCAGAAAAGCACCCGAATTAGAGTTGCTTTGTTCAAAATTGTTATTGGAGTACAGGATATGCCAGAGCTTCCGCTAACCATGTCCCTGACGACGCTATCCAATTCTAGTTGGGCAATGTATCTCTGCGTGCGGTGGAGGATTTTACGGAGGATACCGTTTTCTCCGATCTCCGACAATGCATCACTTCCGCGCAACATATTCCTTGAAATTCCAGGTTCCCGCATCCGCACGGCCAGCAAAAGAAGCTCATCATCGACCATTGGCATGGGATATCTGCGCAGTATATGTTTCAGAACGTCAGTCCGACGACTTGGCTATGACCGTGACGGCTTTGCCCAATACGTTTGGTATAATTTTACAGGCAATAATATGATCATTTACTCAACTCGTCCAATATAATTGATATCCCCAATGGGCGTTCACCGATCCATGGCCCATGCCAGGCTTGAACAAAGCAAGGCCAATTTTTCAATTTTCACCAGTCCGATCGGACAGGCTGGACTGCCACCAGAAATTCCACCAAGAGAGTCGATCTAGAGACTGTCGGAGGAAGATCACAGAATGGTTTCATGAAGGCGGACCCCGCTCATGATTTTTCTTTTCGGCCAGAGGCATACCGTGCATGTCAGACACAAAACCTTGCTGCTCATCCGAATCGCGCCCATCTACGATTTAAATAATTGACGGATCATTTATGGACCAAAGGAGCGAACAATGCAAGGTGGCTCAAGATTGAGATCGTAAAGAGGACAAGAAGAAACACTAAAAATGTCAAGATGACAATAAAATACTGGGGTCCCGGTCAAAGTTCTGTCATGCTTGGATTTCATCCAGGCGTTTGAACAATCTGTTCATTCGATCCTCCAAACCCTCGACATTTCCTTTTACAACTCCTCTATTTTCTTCCAGACTCTTCTCCACGCCCTCAACGGCACCCTCAAGTTCAGCAAGACCCTCCTTTATCTGACGCTGTTCTTCCTCCAACCCCTTCAAGGTCGCTTCAAACTCACCAGCAGCGGCATGTAATCCAGACAATGTCCTCAGTCTGGCCAAAACGTGAGGAATCTGAGGAAGACTTGACCCCCAGTCTATTCAAAAGGGGTAGCAACTGCTCAGCGGTAGACGTCGTTGCCGCGTTTGGCTGAGAACCCTGTCGTCGATGTGAATGAGCTGCAGTCCGGTCCAAGTCGGATAGAAGAAGTTTAAGTCGGCGCGAGATGGAATCAATATGTCTGGGCTGCGTTAAGAGCGTGAGTTGCGTATTGAGACGCATAATGAGAGGGACCAGTGGAGGAGGCAACGGGCTGAGTTCATCGAGTGCAGTCGTCGACGAGCCGACGAGCTTTTCGAGCTGCCCGACCCTTTCGTCCATCTCGACGAGTCCAAGAGACGGCTGCTTTTCAGAGGCACCCTTCTCGTCAATGTCGGTATCCTTTTCTTGGTTTTCCTTGAAGCCATGGTCTTCGAGCATGACACCTACTAACCGCCCCCTTCCTTCCTTCCCCTTCCTGATATGTTCAAGTCGGTCCCGAACGTCAACGATACCACGTATGAGCTCTCCAGGATCCTTTTCCTTGCTCACTTGAGGATTTGTAGGATCGGCCATTTCAGCCTCCAACGCACCGAGCTCAATCTGTAGGGCTTGGAGCCTATGGCTCAGAGTCAGCTTCGCGGGTTCGTCGTCGTCTTCATACGTAGTTCGCAGTCGTTCTACCGCGTAGTGTTAACGTGCGATAATGAAGGAAATGTTGGTACATACCTCTCCTCTGTTCAGCCTTTCTGAACCTTGAGCTCGCGGCATCCATTGCAATCAGGCTGCTTGAATCCAGCTCCTCCCCGTTCCCAACCTCCCCGTGTTTACGCGGCCGTTCCCTTTCCTCGTCACTACCATCGCCTTTCTACAACGGTATCAGCTAGCAGTGACGCCGACGGGGTATGCACTAACATTCCCTTGTTCCAATGTGGGTACATCCTCCGTTTCGTACACATCGGGCGCTGTGTCCTATGTCAGATGAGCATTCGGGATAAAGCAGGAGGAAAAGGAACGAACGATATCTGGAAGATTCGCGTACTTAGCTGAGCTCATGATGGACAGAAACAAAATAGGTAATGCCGCTAACGCGTTGATAACCGAGGTATGTAACGGTAGAAACGTAAATCAAAAATTCGTCACCTTAGAGATTCGAACTCTAGCGGGCAAAGCCCAACCGCTTAGCAGGCGATCCCGTTAACCACTCCGGCAAAGTGACCACAGCAAGTTTATTGTCATATTATTACTATTATTAGTCTCTATTGCAATTCATCTTCACGGAAGATCGCAGTCTTGGACACACCGTCCTCCCTGATGACTCCGCGGTACATGCCTTCGCAGTTTAGCGCCATTGCGACTATAGCAAAGAGTAATAAGGTTTTATAGATGGTGAGAGACAGGAGGACACGTACCATTGCCGTCGATATCCAAGGCAATGAGACCTCCCGTACCCCATCCTTTAACAAATCTTCTACTGTATGCTGAGCAGCGCTATCTAGGTTCTCCCCCAGGAATTTGACTCTATGACACATCGTCGCCGCCGCCGCGTGCCTAATGAAGTACTTGAATGGTTTGATAATCAGAATACTGGGACCAAAGCACGAGTCTCGAACGTTGACTGACATCGCCATCACCTGTTCCCGATATTCCTACCGCTTGCGTTTCTTTTCCTCTCCATATTTTGTTCCACTCGCGGCGTATCCATCCCTTTACGGGCCATTCCTCACCAGAACCCAGACCCCATGTGTGGAGTATCGCCAATCCTTCCTGGGTTTATTGGTTCGACCACCGGTGGACGTAACGGCGGCAATGCATCCCCTGACATCCAGGGCAACAGCACCGACAGTACCCTTGGGATT
>NW_026848805.1:0-16810 GCF_030435595.1 Desarmillaria tabescens | reverse complement strand
GATCGACATGTAGGACCCTTCACTATCGTAGCCAAAAAGGGCGCCTCCGCTTATGAACTCAAGCTCCCGGTGGGCTGGAAAATTCACAACCACTTCAACAAATCCCTTTTAACACCATACTGTGCCCCTGAATTTTCCAATCAACCACGTCCAGAGAGACCACCTCCCGAATTGATTGACGATGAAAGAAGAGTATGAGATTGAAGAGATTGTGGAACAACGGGACAAGGTCGTCGGGCATGGACGAACCCGTCGTATGATCACCAAATACCTGGTAAAGTGGAAGGGATACCCCAATGAAGAGAACTCTTGGGTGAAGCGCTCAAATATGGCCAATGCAGAGCAGCTCGTGAATGAATATGAAGCTTGTATCCAAAAAATCTCATGGACAATCGATGGAAAGGGAAAAACAATGGGAATCGATAACAAGATACCGACCAATGACCTAGCTGCTTACCATGAACCAGACACCCCCTGTCTCAGTGAGGTAATCACGGTTCCATCGTCACAATGCTCGGTGCCAGCCCACTCGGAGGAGATTGACATGATAGTAGAGGAGATGCCGATAAATTGGCATCCTGCCTTTAATCCCGAATTGGAAAAGGACTTCATCGAAGGAAAATGGCCTAAGGTATCAACAGACGAAGCAGACGGCATACCAAGAATAGAAGAAGATGATAGCGAGGAAGAGGTAAACCTCCAAAACCTCCAACGAATCCATGAAAATTGGAATGACGATGACAAGGACAATGATGACGTTCCAACCTTTTACTCCGAATCTAGACATTCAACCACGGATGACGACGAGTGGGAGTCTGATGACTCATTCAGGACAAACGAGTCTTAAAGAGGGGGTAATGTTACGGTTTATTCATTTTTCTTCGTTTTACTCAGCCGGTGACATGCGTGCAACACGTTCACACATGTAATTTTGCGAATTCTAGGAATGCAAACGTGTGTGTGCCCCGTGAATAATATTAGAGTGCATGTAAGGCATAGAGCGCTACACACTGAGGCAGAAAGCACTATAATAAAAATAATATGAGTAGAGCGCATGGCTTAGACTTAGAATGGCACACTTGTGTCATTTAAGTGTGCAGTCTCAGTGCTTATACACACACACTGTGCCCTCCTCTGCAGTGTATCACTCAATTAAATTCACTGAAGATAATATATTGAAGGTGCTTTGCGCTACATTGATCTATGACGTGCGAACCCTGCCGATCCGGCAATCACCGAGAAACGTCATCCTGAATGAAGAATCAACAAGTCCGAATACTCTAAGGAGTTCTTGGCCGGAGAGAAATAAAACCTGCTGCCCATATGAAATATTAAACTAGAAATGGTTGCGCAGCAACCAATAAAATAAACTCGCTCACTAGATAAGTTGCGTGGCACTGTAATTAAATCCGTGGAGCCAATAAGAAGACACACGCCGCATGGCACAACGAGGCTAGGCCTTGCCAAGTGGAGAAAACAGCGGTAGCACACGTGCCGACACGGAGTGCTGAGTAAAATAATGATTACTATCACTACGGCTGATGCGGCACGCAAGGGAAGGGAGTCCGAGGTGGAGCATTGTCTATTTTCAGTATTTACATTTCATATAGTTAACAGTAAATATAAGAGCAGTAGTTACAGGTAGTTAGCAAGTTTTCAGACCCCCGCAGTTGTACTACGAAGCAGCGTGCTTAGTGTACAACGAAAGGATTTTATTTGAAGCTTCGAGCGAGAGAGTATTATTGAACTTAGAATTATTTTGAACACTCTGAGAGCTCGCGAGGCACACCTTGCTCGAGCGCGCTTGATTCATTCAAGTAAAGTACAGTAATTGATTGCGCTCTACTTAGAGAATATTGTATTGTGATAACTTGAATGTGCATTTGTGTTTTTGGAACTTGTTTGTGAATTCCGAGTTATTGCAAGTGGCAGAGGTTCGAACCCTTTGGCTTGTCAGTAATCTCTGAGGTTTTTTTTGGTTTATTCCCAAGTGGCATAGGTTCAAACCCTGTGGCTTGTGGACATGTTTTCTGTGTTTGTGTATCTCTGGATCGCATAGGTTAGAACCCTGTGGATCTACAAACGGGTTTTGAAGTGTTCTCTGCTTGGAGCGCAAGGCTTTAAGTCGTGTTAAGTGTATTGTGAAACGTTGTGGACACTTGTGTGTTGCATGCGACGTATTTTGAGGGTTATACATTCTTGTAGAACATTTGGGGGCTTGCGAAATAATACTTTTGCCTTGAGGCCGAGCGATTCTGTCGCTCACCTCCTGTTCCAAAAGCATTTGGACTTAGAAGATTATTATATTGCTAAGCGCACTATATTATATTGTAACATGCAAGGATTATTTCAATACTACTGCTATTGTGTGCTTGTATCGCACATCACCCCCGAACTACTGAGGGTTTGTGTGTGTGTGAGTGTGAGTGTGGGTGTGTTAGTGTTATATACGCTAGTGCATTTCTAGCTTGGCGCGCACAGAGCCTCTTCACCGGATTACTCATATGCGATCATTACAGACAGTTTCTCACAGTACTATTATTAGCATACCAAAGTGTATTTAAGTAGAGCCTCCACTGGTCTAAACCCCAGCTTCGGCTAAGGTTTAATCTACCCAACTCAAAGCTCCCTGCTTCCGTCTACCTGTCCCAATCTTCTTTGACGTTGCCTTTGACTTGCTAGAGTATTGTCCACCGAAGTGCAAGTGGCAATCCTAGTACGATCAGAGTCAACTATTAGTTGGTTGATAACATTTCACCTGAAATGGTGCAGTTATCTACCATAGTTTCATTTCTCATGCTAACTACACTCTGCAGACAAACTGTGTTTTAATCTGTAATCAGGTGATCAAGCAAGTATGAGTCCAGAGACTGGTCTACTCGTGAGGATATGCACTGCAGTAGCCATGCTACTCTGATATCCCGAATTCTAGGTGAGACGACCCCATGAATTCCGTACTACATTTCCCAGCCTTCTTGCTGCAGCTGCATTCTTGAAGACTCCCATAGATGCTTTGACTCAATTTTATTGCACGTGTGATGTCTATTCATATCTCCAGTTGGCAGATGTGTACTGCTCATCAGGAGCAAATAAAACAAGTGAACTCAGAGGATGTCTGCAGCCTGGATAGCCTAGATCAGCCCATCTCCATTAGGGTATGTAAATACTTCACTCACCCGATGTGAGAATATCTTATAATTCTCCTCATTGTACCCTCTACAGCAAGAATGAATCTATGTAAATATCGACGAGCTCCACAATGATCAGCCAGGCGGTTGAAGGCATTCTGTTATTTCGCCTGTAAATTCTTCATTCCCAGAGCCAGACAGCACCTCATACACTCAGCTCGAATTAGAAGTGCAAATATTTCCTCGTGCTACTCCCCTGCAAATATTTCCTCACACTACTCCCCTGACCCTCACCATTATCTGGACTGTTAACTGCTCTGTGGCTCATATGATACAATACATTTCAGCCTTCCTTTCTAATATGAATGAAATCAAGGCACTCGGGAATGAACTGGAAATCATATTAATTGATTATGTAGCGGCAAATTCCTTCGTATTTGTCACCCTGCATTTCACCAGTTCCAGCACATTGTATTCCTTCCTATTCTTGCTCATCAGATCCTCTGCTTCATGACAACCAATGATAGCATTCACCATTCAGCGCTGCTTCTCGTCAGCCACACATTACCAGGATGTATCCATAAAATGAAGCAGATACCTTAGATGGTTTTGTCACCTGCTGAATATGGATAGGCTGCACATTCTCGATGTGTTGCTTGAGGAGGAGTAGCATCCCTTTGGCCTGGTACAGCGCTTGATGATACACTCACTTGAAGTTTCTTCCTTCACCTCTCACAATTTAATATACTGCCAGTAGGTATTATTACATGCAAGATCATACCTTGCTGAAGATATCTCTAATAGACCAGTTCAAGTATATCAAGATTCATCTTCACTGCATGATTTTACCTGCAGAGCTAAGTATCTTCGAATGTGGACATTTTGAAAGCTCCCCTGCTTAGTGTGCACTTAGATGTTCATGCGTCTTTCGAGCGCAGGTGGAGTACACTGCTTGGAGAGACCTTGGTGTTGTTGTGTCCTAGACTTCCATCCACTCGCTTGCTTGCCATTGCCAGATAATAGAAGAATGGGACCCATCAACTGATGGGGCAAGAGATAGAGCCCCATCTCCAGCAGGCGGAAATTACTGTTCCATTCAAGTATTTTCTTGTGTGTCCCCATAATGATAATTTACATTTCTTTCATCAATCTTGATGTTGTCTCTCAATCTTCATGACCTTTCACATATATTACAATGCTATTTGGTAGATGGTGAACTGGTCAGAATGCCAGCCATTGACCACTCTGCTGTTTCAACAAAGGATAATATCACTTATAGACCATCGCAGCATTGGTTGCGGCCCGGTCCTTCTGTGACCACATGGACTTTAGGGCAGGGTTCCAAGTCATACCATTTACTATCACTAGTTATACTGCATTTTCCCTCTTGGACCTAGCAAGACGGTTACAACATAGGTGCATTCTGAATACTCGAGGCTACCCAGTGCAAGCAGCATATGGTCGTAAGTCTTGTTCTAGTGCTCTCTCATGCTATGTATGACCTTCTCCAGAATTCCATAAGGAACACAATCCAAAACACAGTGCCAGATCTATCGTTACAGTCATCTGAAACTGCTACCAGAAAGGTAACTGGTTTCATGGTGAACAATATTCCTATCACTGATCTGCTCTCCAGATGGCTGGTATCTGCTCCCTTCCTCAGGAACTTGTTGACAAAATCATTGATGAGATATATAATGACTCAGACCCAGAGACTGCACAGTGCACCCTGGAATCGTGTGGCCTCATCAGTAGGATCTTCGTCCGCAGGACTCAAGAGCACCTATTCCACCATATCATGATTAGGTCGATCCTCAAGTGTCAAAGAATCCTTGCATGCTCACAAGTCCACTCATTCGCCATGTCCCTTACCATCATCCTTCAGTATCTGTGTCACTGTGAAAGTATATCACATGATATCCCCTCCCAGGGAGCTTGCCTTACTCATTGACACACTCCATCATGTCAATACAATCAAGCTCTGTGGGATGGACTGGAAAGAAGTACCTCAGGGATTGATCGATTCCCTGACATCATGTTCCCTCATATCCATCACTCTTATGTACACACACTTTCATGATTCCAATGCTTTCTATTCATTCCGATCCGCTTGCCCACTCTTTGTCAGATCTCCTGCTTCAAGACAACCATCGATAGCAGCGAGTGGCCCTCCTTTCAGCGCTAAGTTTGATGCATTCTCATCAGCCGCATATCACTGAGCTGTCTCTCTGTAAAATGAATCAGATACCAGCCATGATTTTGTCACCTGCTCTCACTCCCGGTGAATCTGGGAGGGCTACGTGTTCTTGAGGGTATTTATAGACAAACTTGACAGTTTGATCAGGCGCAGCCCTTCATAACTTCACAATGCATCTCTCGAAGTTCTTCATGTCTTGCACTTGATCATGCCACCAGTAGGTATTACATGCTCTCTGTCTGGGTTGATGATAACCCACTGATGTTTATCAATATCTTACAGATCGGTCCGAGCATTTTTCCCATTGAACACGTGAAATATATCATGATCGAGATAAAGTGTTGTCACCTAGGTGTCTTCAACTGGTGGATGAACATTTTGAGATTTACCCAGCAATGCGATGCTCTTGGTGCACCTCCTTGTCTGCAGAACCTTAACTCAGGTAAATGCATTAGCGGACACATGCTTGGAAGAGATTGGATATTGCTCTATCTCAGACTTCCATCCACTCACTTGTTGTTACCTCTTCATGACGAATGCCAGGACATGACCTTGAAGTATTCCCCTGTCAATCCTTGATCAATGAAAATCTCCCTATCTTGATGAGTTGCAAGATTGTGCATGTTCAGCTTGGTATGTACAATGGTGGTGTGACCTATTTATATATACTGAATTGTGATAACTGACTCCTCCTCCTGGCTTTCATAGATGTTATAGGCAGAAATTTTCTTATAGACTAAGGAAGATGTTGAGCATTATCTTGCTTCTGAGTATTTGGAGTATTCATGTCTCTTTTTTTTTCTTTTGTATAACTATAATTTTCCGAGAGGGGCACTGGAAATTGGGATTGATTGCCCATCGCTGATCGAGCTCATGTAAATAGAAGTAAACTACTCCTAGCGACCACGACAGCTCATTGTGAGAAGTAATGACAATTGTAGCAGCATTACCTACTAGTGCATGACTCTGAACTAACAGTGAATTCCACATCATGCATTCTCATCCCACAATAGCCAAGGGTGCAAATAGCGACAGCACGGGTTTGATTCCCCAGCTATGTATTGTGAATTCCTTCCCAAAATTTATGTTTGCTTCCCTTTTCCTTGCCCCGCATTCAAGTTGGGGTACGATTTCGCTTTCATATGTGGAATGGGTGTTTGACCATGTATTAAATACAACTTATTTTTTTGGGAACCGTATGTATCAGCACTCAGTATAAGTATGGGTAAGTGCAGACTCCAAATTATGTCTGTGTAAACTATGAGGCTTATGACGGGGAATAGGTGTTCGGAAGAGAAGGAGTGAAGGAATTGGAAGGCTTGTCGGATACAGTTTAATCTTTGCAAGAAAGATGTGCTGTTCCTGTTATGGTCCTCGATACAACTCATGACACATGGAAGAAGCAATAGGAATATGGAAAATGTATCCATAGTGCTGCATTGTTTGTGAGTTGTGGGTTGTTCATCAGTCTGTCTCGGGTTTTCAGAAGATGAATATCAGGTAATCTTAATCTGCTTTCCCATCCTCCTCTTGCTCATGGAAATATAATGAAAGAGAATGAATCCCTCCCCAATGCCATCTGTTACCATGCTCTTCTGTGCAAAAGCACACTGAACAGGTTTTTCTGATGATGATGTGCAGGTCCCTCAATGGATTCTCATCTACTAGCCCTGATGTCACTTGTGCTGGGGTTTGAGTCCCCATATCCTAATGCGGCACGCCTCTACTGCAATTGCGTTTTGGTATATATGCCTGAGGTCAATTCGATGCCATATGCATTATCTTGTACATGCACCCATTGGCCGAATGGTTACTTGACAGTTCAGCTTGAGGTTCGATTCCTCGTATGCAAATATCGCAATTTCATCCCAATTGTTTTAGGGCTGGATTTGATAAACATTGAAGATGAAGGTATGGCTCCTTCTATCCGAGTTTTTGACTTTCTTTCTATTGGCGAAAGGTGTTTCATTGTTTTACATGTTGTTAGTTTGCATGCATGAAACCGCTCAAGTGTTGACCATCTGGCCCTTGGGGTTCAAGAATCAATTCCCCATATCCTGACCGACTGTTCAGATGGGTTGATGAAAATTAGCCATGCTCCGGAAATGAGAAGGAAATGATCCCGACTACGAGACATTTAACTCATTTTCTTTATCATTCGCTGATGCGGCAGGTAGTCATAGTTTAGTCTTCAGTGATACGGATTCACGGCTGGTAAACTGGTAAGTCACTATTCAGGATTTATTTGTAGTGCTTCACTCATACAATATGGTGTACATGCTTAAAATACGTAGAATACATCCAAAGAACGACAAAGTGTTTCCCATCTCTCCTGATCTTCCAAATCCAAAAGCGCAAACTCCCCAGGCTGTTCGAATTGTAATCGTTCCAGCCTTCGACAATCACCAGGACTCCCGCTTTCATACCGAGATTCTGGCATTCGGATAAACATTTTCACGTCACATTCTGGTATGCTGGGTGCAATTTCAAGGGTATGTAAAGAGAGGAGGAGGGAATTTTTCTTTTTCCCCTCTGCGAGAGTGAGACCACAGAGCATATCATCAGGTATGATGGTGGTGGAAAGCCGGAGTAGCATGATATGGGGTGTCAGAGTGAGGAATCTAAGGAGCAGCTTGGTATTATCGGAATGGCCAAGGTCACAGTTGATGTGTAGGCTCATAAGCGTTGCCGATCCCTCAAACCTAGTAGGAAACGTGGATCGAGATGCCTTGGTGAACATGAGTGATAAGAATGTAAGCGATGGGAGCCTGAGGGGCATTGAACAAGCGAGCCATGGACCCTTCACATTTCTTCTCTTTGAACTCGAGTCTCTCCACGCAAGGCATGATGATCGCACGGTCCATCAGACCCAGATTATTCATTTTGTGAACTCTGAGAATAAGCCTCTTTGCAGATGTTAGTTGTCGAAGCACCCGGACACAATGATGGCTGGATGCATCGGAGCAGGAGAACGTTTCGATCTGCTTCCATGGAAGGTTGAGGAAGCTGCATACCATTGCGTTGTGCTTTGAGTGGAAAACGCGAAGTTCTGGAGCATATATGACTTTATTTCCAGTATGTGATAATTGAATATATTCTTCCTTTTGATGAGAGAATTGATTTCGAATCTCTGAAGGACTGGGAAAGAGTTTTTCGTGAGATATTTGATGGATTCAGGGCATAAATTAATAGTGAGATCGGTCCATTGGGGGATGGTAGCCTTGAGGAGACCGAGTACAGAATGTTCACTGACGCAGTAGTTGGACCATAGAGAGATGGAGAGATCGCACTCCCGTGGGCGTTTCAGGTATAGCCCGACTCTGAACATGTACAGACCGTCTGAGAAGCCAGTTTCGTACTGATCGAGGTCAAGTGCGATGTGAGACCAGAGCATTGGGCATGCGAGGGTAATGGTTTGCCATCTTTGGCTGATGTGGGATATGGACCAAGGAGAATGATGGGGGTTAAGAGAATCGAGGGTTTTTCTTGATGTGCATGGTGTGGAACATGCTGGATATGCACCATGAGAAGATCTCTAGGAGTATGTCGTTGCATATGAAGCGGATGGGGTGTAAGATGATTTTAGCATCGCAGATGATGGTTTCTGCTTCTTTTTTCTAGCGCTTGAGCGAGGCGAGGGTTTCCTGTGCTAGGGAGATCTGTGTGTTGAGTTTGGATAGTGTGGATTGGCTGTCACAGAGAATGGATTGGAGGTAGTCTTTCTTGGCTGGAAGGGGTGGTTTGTTTTGGGATAGGAGCACCTTGATGCGACGGAGCAGCGCATCATCCGAAGCAATATGTCCTCGGTGTGTGGAAGAACAAGCAGACATCTCTATATAAAGTATATTTTTTTAGCAGAGTGCGTAGATATGATGCTCTTTCACTCACTTGAATATAGGAGCAGCACGTATCGTGGTTGTTGGTTAAGCCCTGTTTGAGATTCACAGAGTGAGAGCAGAAAGGAGGTCATGCCGAGGCGCCACATGTGTGGGGTCCAGAGTCATGCTGATTTGAGCGAATTGACTTGTTGCTTGACTGGTTTGAGCATAAAAAAAATATCCAATTAAAATGTTGGATGGGTTGAATTTCCCAGAGGGGCACATGGGGACCACTAAGCCCTTTTGCGAGCTGTATCTTCTTCCCCAGTGTCTGTATGCCTTTCCCCTGCTTAACTGAATTGTTTTGTTACCAAGTGTTCTGAGACCAAGGTCAGTTTTGTCAAGCTGATTCAGTATAAGGTGTTATTTTCTCATCAGACCCGGGCTACATACGTACTTCCAGCCGGTGCATTCGAGAGAACACTGACGAACTTTGGTCCCATCTAGAATTCTGGTACTCCCTCTACGAAGCTACTCCTTGCCAGACATTTCCTTGGAATGTCGTATGTAAATCTTTCCCAACACGGCTCCTGGATGCGAACCCGATCTGAATTGCATCGACAGAGGTTGCTCTATAATCCACAGCACAAAGAAGTATGTCTTGTACGTGTCACTTTTCAGTTTTTTTCGGAGACCACGGCTTATAGTGGCGAGGGAACAGGGTGTATCTTAGCCCGAAGGCGTTAATCCGTCTCGAAGAATTGCATGGAGGAATAGCTATAGAGGTAGGCCTTTGCGGTATGATAGCACTTTGCGAACATGGAAACATGGGTGAGTGGCTGAGTTTTGACGTGTATGTGTTACTTCACCCCTTTTGCCAGTCGTCATATAGATATCCCGTCTAGTGGCTGTGGTAAATTACACAAGGGTTCAAGTCCCCAAGGTCCAATGCTCCTCTACAATAATGCTTTTTATTATCACATTTGTCGCTGAACAAACCTCCTTTTGAAGAGCACTTCTGCACTCATGCTTGGGGGTTTGAGTCACACGCATCGAAAAAATACATAAAAGCAGACACAAATGCACACTCGGAAGGAAGGAAGGGAATCGAACATGCCTTAGAGTCGCAGTCTTTGTACGAAAATACAATCCATCTGCTACTTGCTCTTGGAATTTGTTTTTCTAACCAAGAATCTGGCACAGATTTATCCTGGGTGAGAAAACAAAACACCGTAGGAAGTACCCGTAAAAATGCATGACGACCAGTTCCAATAATATATACCACCGTCCCAAGCATAAGCATAAACAAAAAGATATATGAAATGCATGGACCATTGGCAGATGAGCACAAGGAAGGGGTCGAACTTCCATAGGCAGGGGGAAGGGACCACTGCACCTCTTGCGCTTGTAGTCCTACTTGGATGAAAATAATGAACTTCGAGTGTTTGTGCGTAGGACAATCCTATGGGAGAGGTAATACGAGTTCAATGTGTAGCATGTGACGTCCAGCCTGCAAATGATTGTCAGGTGATGCCTAAGTCTTTTGATTGGAAGGGTTACAAAAGCAGACGTAAGAGAGTGAAATCACGTCCCAAATACACGGCAATCTAATCCGGACTACTAACTTGCCTCCAAAAAGCAGGTTCCAACCACCTACCCCACCCTCCAATCCTCCAATCCAACACACTCAAACCCCACCGCCCCACCCACCCTGGCCCTCCCAGGCGAACAAAGCACCTTGTTCCCAAACATTACACACCTCGCGGAGGAGCCCTCCAACAAGATTTATCGACGTACAAACCATACACCCCGTCGTCCCCGCCACCGAAACTGAGGTAATCGGGTTCGCAGAGGGCGATGTAGGAATTGCGGCCAGTGGGTTTGTACACTGAGAGCTTGCAGTTGGAGTACCTCCATAGGAATTTGCGAAGGGTGAGAGGAGGAAAGGAGGGAGGAAGAGGACAGGACTTACGATTCACCGCTGCCATAATACCCTCTCCCTCTGCTCTGCCGTATTCCATCGCCTAGAAACGCACTGAAGATAGTGTCACCATCGTCTTTGATGACGACGAGTGCGCCGGCAGGTTTGGGTTGCTCGGAGAGGGAGTAGAGGGCGTTGAGTGATATACCGTGTTGATCTAGGGAGTAGAGGAGGGTCCATATGCGTGCGAGATGCGACAGCGCAGGCAGACGCGGTTGAATCTATAGTCGGGTCAGCTTAGGAAAATTAAGACGAAGGGTGTACGCACCATATTCGCTAGCACAGCATTCAGCATGCCCGCCGTACACTCTCTCCTCCCTCTTAGCTCCACCCATCTTCGCTATCTCCCATATTCGGGGGAGGAGCTGACAGAGCCTTCTCATATCGATGCTCCTTATTCCCCAACACCCTCTCGAGTTCCTTGGAGAACCCTATATCCCAATCGTATCCCTCCCCATGGTAGCCCGGTGCGCCCGTCGGTGAGATGTACACCACAGAGGACGTCTCGGAGGCACTGCTGTGTGGTGCGGGCATTGCCGTTGAGGATGTGGGTGTATAGGAGAGCGGGAGTTGTGGTACCAAGATGACGGGTGTGATGGATACTAGCGAAGATGAGAGACTGGAGGTTTTGGTACTGAAAAACGATGACATACAAGGAATTAGACGGGGAAAAGCTCCACATCGCGTTGAACGTTTATACGCGACTGTACGACTCCTCCCTGATACGAAAATATCTGCTAGTCTGCTTCATGGCTGTACGCGGAAGATTTGTTTCTGTATGGTCGAGTGAATAAAGGGCTTGACTGGAAGGCTCAGAAGGACGTGAACATACGAAATTCCATCGCCAGAGTGCTTATGAAGGCGGTTGCTGAATCTGCAACAATGCAACGAGAAATTGTATCTGCTTCATACGGGGTAATGACAGTAGCGAGCATATCAGGCTGTGAATAGAGCGTGCTTAGCAACATCTCTGCTAGTCGGGGGAGTGGCTGAGTGCGCGCGCGCCTGGGAGATGTGAGAGAGCAGAGTACTACATGTAGATGTGCATATAGTCAGCTTGATACCACGAGAATTGTAGTGCGCGCACCAGATTCAGTAGCCCTGTGTTTTTACACACCGGCAATGCCTCCCTCCTCTCTTCCAAAACTCCGACCTCTTCTTGAGTCCAGCCCAGGAGATGAATGTAGTCACTTTAAGAGCATCTTATCTTGATCTGACTATGGTCTGGCATCCAAGGTTAGTATGAACAGAGTGCTCACTGTTCGCAGCAGGGGAGAAACTCGGGATCGGCAAGTTCCGGATGCCGATCAAGCAGACATCTCTATATAAAGTATATTTTTTGAGGAGAGCTCGTAGACTTGATGCTTTAACTCACCTGAATATAGGAGCAGCGGGTATTGTGGTTGCTGGTTAAGCCGTGTTTGAGTCTGACGCAGAGAGAGCGGAAAGGAGGTCATGCCGAGGTGCCGCATGCAGTAGTCCGGCATCGGGCTGATTTGCTGGGTTCATTCTTCTGACCACCACTGAGGCGGTTGTGGATATCATCTATTGGACATGCTATCTTCCTGGAGACCTGGTCCAAGGAGTCGTCAGAAAAATACGATACAAAAATGGCCGTGGTCAGCCTTATGGTGGATGAATTTTCAGTTCGCTTTCTTCCGTTTGAAAAGCTGAGGACAAATCTGAAGGTTCCATGTAGTTGTTCAGTTGACGTTAACTTGGCGTTTAATCTACATGCTCAGGTAAGCTTCTTCCTTTTCTATGGAAGGTACGCTCCCGTCTATTCAGAGTTCGTACACTCGTGCGCGAAATCTGAAGCTCTGCAAATGTGTTATCCGTGATGTCTGTACCCAAGACGTACTCGTTTCCATGAATCCTTGAGCATATCCCACCTCCCGTGCCGACTTCTTTTTCGACTGTTAACCAGAATAAGCTAACAACTTCGCTCTAGGAGGAAAAAGGCACAACAAATCGCCACATATCCGCCACGGAGGTGCTGGAACTTTGACAAACCGTGAGTTGTGACTAATGAACATTACATATTTCTTTCCGTGACTAACGTGTTCGCACAGATAAGTACACCAATGGACCCGTCAGCGGTGATCTGTGAGCATTGATCCCCATTCTGTGTCGGCCTCAAGTCGATTGATGGCATTAGGAGACCACCTATTTAACACCTCTGCACAAAAGGTGTCTCAGGAGAACGAACATGTCACTTGTGGGAGCTCTTATTCCAGGGTAATTATGTTCGCTTGCTTGGACGTGCCTTTTCTTTGCGCGAGGACCCATAAAACTACCTAGATATACGGAACTTGAATACCCATTTTCATAACTCCCTTGACTCATAAACGAGTAGGGTGGTGAAATCAAAGAAAAACTGATCAATGCCGGACGTGAGGGTTCTCGGTGTTATCCCTTAGAGTACCTGGGGGATCCGCCGCTACGTAATGCGCGTTCTCCTCAACACCCGGCAGAAACATAATGTATGTGCACACTAGGTCATTGTATAACAACGTTCTAAAGCTTACGTGAATTAAAGATATGCCTTGATGAGCTTGAACTTGAAGATATTGTTTGACGTATGTCTTTTCCTCTTAGTCCGCGGCTGCTAACAATACGCAGAAAATAAGAATACGTGGACGGCACCTCTGACTTGCAGCGAACATGCCTTATTACGCATAGCGGGTCTACATTCGCACCTTGTTTTAAAATTTATTGACCCGTACACTGCTCTGTGAATTTTCAGAGTGTCGCGAGGATATACATTCTCTCTCTCTGTAGTAATGCTCCTCTCACGACTTGCCTTCCTCGTGGAGATTACGTTGCTCTTCTTCTCCTTTATAGCTGTACGGATTATCACTTAACTGTCGCTTGCTCTGATAATCGGGGACAAGGTGTATAGCCAATAGGGGAGTTTTGGAGGTTCGGAATCTCATTCTCTGGCTGTTCCGTTTTCCACGGTAAAAGTATTCGTTACCCAAGCATAGACCCGGACGGGCAGGGCTTATACAATAACAAGAGCATTCAGGCGCACTAAGCTCTTGAGTCCCAAGTATATGGGCCAATACGCATGAGGAAGGAATCGGAGCGGCAAGAAGAACCGCTATGTCTCTCGGCCTCGGTAAGAGCTTGTTATCCCTCACGGCAGCCTGAAAAAAACCCAAGTGTTACCCATAAGAATCTCTGCCGGTCTTATATCTCTCGGTTGATTCGTCAAGTCCTTTCCAAGACCGCGCCCTAGTGAACATTTCCACATAGCCCCCCGGGTTAAAGACTCTGGTTCACAAAACGAACCACTCGAATCCGCGATTTTGCGTGAGAAAAGACCGCCAACGCAAAGAAGAAGCTGACAATTTCACTGTAGCGGGCTTGAAGAAAAACATTTGGGTCCAAGTGCACCGTTATGCTGCAAGAATGGTTTACCTGAGATAACGATCCGCCTGCATCCGTCCCAGTCGCAAGGCCTAAAAGATAATGTCAACTGCATAGATCAGACGCACACGAGGAAGGGATCGAACTTCCCGGGAGGGCACGTGGGGAGGGAACCACTGCACCTTTTGCGCTTGTAGTTCTAATGTATGAACATACTGAACTCTGTGTTTCTGGGAGAGGTAATACGAGTTGAACGCGTAGCAAATGACGTCCGGCTTGGGGAATTGTCGTCTGGCGAGGACCAAGTTCTTTTATTTGTAAAGCTACCAAGGCAGATGTAACAGAGTCAAATCGCGACTCTTTGCATCTCAAATAGACGTCACTCAATATCGGATTCGTTTCCAAAAATCCAAAAATCCAAAACTACCCCACCCTCCAAACCTCCAACCCCACACACTCAAACCCCACCGCCCCACCCGCCCTGACCCTCCCAGGCGAACAAAGCACCTCGTTCCCAAACGTCACACACCTCGCCGAGGAGCCCTCCAACAAGCTTTTATCGACGTACAACCCATACGCCCCGTCGTCCCCGCCGCCAAAACTGAGGTAATCGGGCTCGCAGAGTGCGATGTAGGAGTTGCGGCCAGTGGGTTTGTACACTGAGAGCTTGCAGTTGGAGTATCGCCACAGGAATCTGCGAGCGGTGAGCGGAGGAAGGAAGGGAGAAGGACAGGACGTACGATTCACCACTGCCATAATACCCTCTCCCTCTGCTTTGCCGTATTCCGTCGCCTACGAACGCGCCAAAGATGGTGTCGCCGTCGTCTTTGATGACGACGAGTGCGCCGGCGGGTTTGGGTTGCTCGGAGCGGGAATAGAGGGTGTTGAGTGATATACCGTGTTGGTCTAGGGAGTAGAGGAGGGTCCATGTACGTGGGAGGCGGGAGAGAGCTGGGAGACGTGGGCGGATCTGCGTATAACCACGTCTGTTAGGGAGTAATCACCAGGATGGAGGGTGTACGCACCGTATTCGCAAGCACAGCATCCAACACACCCACTGTACTCTCTCTCCTCCCTCTCAACTCCACATCGCCCATCTTCCTCTCGATACTATCTCCCATACTCGCCGGAGGAGGAAGAGGAGCAGACGGAGCCCTCTCATGCCGATTCTCCTTATTCGCCAGCTCCCTCTCTAGGTCCTTCGAGAAGCCTTTATCCCAATCGTACCCTTCCCCGCGGTACCCCGGTGCGCCCGTCGGAGGGATGTACACCACAGAGGACGTCTCGGAGGAGCTGCCGTGTGGTGCGAAGGGTGTTTCGTGGGTTATCTCGACGGGGACGACGGAGTGTGGGGCGGGGCGGGGCTGGGTCGAGGTGGTGGTGGTCGAAGAGGGAGTCGAGGGTGGCGCGTGCGGAGGGCGAGGAGGGTGGGAGGAAGGTGCTCATCCATCGGGAGGGGAGGGTTTGTGTGTGGGGTGTGATGGGAAGTGAGACGGATGAGGTGGATGCTATGGGTGGGGCGGGCGTCGCTGCTGAGAGTGTGGATGTGCGGGAGGGAGGGGAGTGCCGGTATCGAGACGAGGGTGCGATGGATACCAGGGAAGATGAGAGACTGGATGTTTTGGCACTGAAAAAGTCGTCATCCATATCTGAGGTCGTGTCAATCTCAACTGGTGGAGGTGGTGGCGGTGGCGGTGACAGGTCCTTCGAACGAAACAAAGGCTCGTCTAGCAACAGTTCGTCCAGCACATCCCGTTTATTCCGCTCCTGCGCACGTTTCGCCTCGTCGAAGAACGCGTGAGTAGTGTGGGGCTCTGTATGCACAGGTGAGAATGGGGTAGTTGCTAGTGGGTCTTGGGAGGGCGGGACAAAGACAAAGGCGCCGAATTCTCCGTCTGGGGAGTGGGGCGAGTCGGTAAGGATGGAGAAGGTGGATGGCGGTGGTGTGTTGGTGGGAGATGCGTGAGGTGTGGGTGGTGAGAACAATGTGGCGAATCTGTCGATCATCTCTTCGGATTCTGGTGCCGGGAGCGGTATTAGCGGAGGTGTCGATGATGCCATGATCGCTGCGTGGTGCTCAGCAAACGCCTCTTTGCAAGTCGCGAGGAGACGCACCTTTATATGTTTACATAAACCAATTCAATCAACTGTTTCTGTCTCGCTTCCGTCGCGTGGTTTCACGTATCGAGTGTGCTCGCTGTACAGAGATCTTTCAGTAGAGCGCTACACGTTCATTAGAATGGACGTACCTTTGCTCCGAAGTGATAGTAATGGAAGCCTGTCCCGCGAATGATTCGATGAGCCTGGATGATCT
>NW_026848804.1:0-16848 GCF_030435595.1 Desarmillaria tabescens | reverse complement strand
ACACGCGGCTCATTAAAAGTATACCTGAAGCAGCTGAGCCTATTGTGGCGCTAAGAAACCACTGTCACCCACCAAGTTTTAACACGGCCGTTGTACGCCTTGAACACGGTCTTGGCGTAGCTGAAAGTGGCGTAAGTACACAAACTGTCGTCGAATCCTTCTAGCACTTACTTTACAAAGTCCGACTATCTGGAGATGTGAAAGCTCCATAGTAAGCCTGAAGGGCAAGAGGTGTATCCCAATGGACTATTTCTCTGGCGGTAAACGTGGAGCATTGAATGCAACAGAGAAAGGCTTACACAATGTTACAACAGGCTCCACGCCATGAGCCCAGTGGTAATCAATGACTGTAGTCACAGCGGTCAATCTCTTATGATACTAGCACGAAGTCATACCATCGGAATAATGATCAATTCCGCGGTATTAATAGGAGAATCAGCAGCACCAAAGGGGTAGATCCTTGCCCACGAGATACTACGAGACATTGTTCAGAGAAGTCGCGTCACCTGGATTCCAATACATACGAGAAAGAATGCGCAGTGACACCGAGGGCAGCGGAGCGTTGAACATCTTCTTTGTACAGGAAGTATTGAAGATCGACAACGTCACCTACAATAAACTCAGTCGCATGATCGACATTGTAGTGGTAATGCATACTTACCAGTTGTATTGTCGGATACACCGTTTGGCTGCCTGGAAGCCCAGTCCCACATAGTCGGACCCTTGCCCTCATTCTTCGTAGCGCCCTCGACTTGGTACGCAGCCGTGTCGACTCCGAATATGAAGCCTTTGGGGAATTTCAAGCCTGGTAGGACGTCCTTTGGCAAAGGGGCATAGAAAGTCGGATACAAAGGGGGGGAGAGGGGGGTAGGGTGACTGCTGCGCCGGGAATGCGTGGTAGTGGTGAATGGAGGTGGCTCGACAGGTCCGATCTGCAGATCAGTGATAAGTTAAGAAGGCCACATTTTAGGACGATCAGCAAGAATACAGACAATATCCCATAGTTTTTCCAGTCCTTCCGGCGTGTAATCGCGAGGAATCGATCCGATTGGAGGAAAGTTGGCGGTGGCAGGTGGGAGACTTGTAGGACCCAGTGTACTGGTAACGCTTGATATTCCCGAAGAGCTTGTTCTTGTGGCCGACGTTGCGAGCGCTACAGAAATTCCGCTCCACCCTACTGAGGAAGACGAACGGGAGTAACAGTACTTCAATGAGCATCTTGGGGGGAAGGGGCAAGAGAATCGAACCTCCTGTAATGGCCATAAGGATGTCCAGCTGTATATAACCATTTCACGAAAGAAGAGGCCATGCAGAGTCATCTGCTTGTTTTTACTTGGTTACTCGGTCATGAGAAATGCATCGAGCGCAGATGACTTGAAAAACGGTCCGATACTAGGAAAGAGAAGCTTGCGAGGCCGACTTTCGTTCATGGGGGAAATTCGGGAGATTCGTTATAAAGACGTAAGAAAACAACAACGCAGCCACTGTAGAGTACTGTCAAAGGGTTACACGTTATGCTGAGCGCGAGGTTTTCAGAGTAACTCACAATACCAAGCCGATGCCAGTGGCCACCACCAAATAAAATTTCCCAACGGGTAAAACATTCGAATTCCTTACTCTTGATGTCGCCATGCAGTCAGATGATATGCAGAAGAAGCCAGCAGAAAGATCATTCGACCATTTCTACAGGCAGCTTAGTTGAGCGCAGAGCTGAGTGACGGCCTTGCTGAGAAATCTGGATTCTGGAAACCCTAACCTCAACACGGTCACGTGGTTGAAGTGCTGACCAAGACACGCGCTTCTGTAATTGCCATTCCACTTCTTGCCTTCTTACCACCACCTACGACCGGCTCGTAGTCCTTTTCTTTATTCTACTCCATACATCTGCATATATCTCCACACTCACCATCTTCTACTTCTTTTCTGTCACCATGTCTGCTTGCCATCGTGCGGTTTCTTCGGCAGGGACGACTTTAGGGGTCAGTCGCCTTTCGCCTTTTCATACAATGTCCTAATTCACACCATTTTTAGTTGCTCTTTGCACCCAAGGCAACTGTTGGCCTTGGTATTTTAATTCCCTTCAACTTTTCTTCTCAAGAGGAGACACGAATCGCTTTCCCACCCACGTCACGGTCCAGAGCCAAATTTTGTCTCAATCCGTCTTCTCCCACTTCCACTTCCCCCACTTCCACTTCCCCCTCATATTCTACTGCTTCCACGTGTCGTATTCGTGCCGCCGAAACAGGTATGTTGTTTCGTATTCTCGGCCCCCACTTGTAGACTTATGCGTTTCCAGTGCCGTACCAAGATATTGGTTTGGACTGTTCGAGTTCCAAGCAGCCTTTGTTGATGAAGGCATGAATTCTCAATTAGAAATTTTATCGTCTAACCGATGAACTTATAGTGGCTACGACTGCTTCGAAATGCCGCGGTGTCTTAGACGTCGGCGTTTTCCCTACGAGACTTGGAGAAGAGCCCGCCCTTTCCATTAGTGGTACGTATATATATTTTCTAAATTCCCTAGCATTTAACAACATCTGTAGCTTCTGGCGTCATTTACAAGCGGTACAGCGGACTGGGCCTTGGCGCCCCACCTACGAGAAATGGAATCCGTATCTGCCGCAGTCATTCAGGCACTTTCCCTGGCTGGGGCGAGGACGACGCTATGCTGGACATGTCTCCCACTTCTCCCATCCTTCAGCAAATTTCTTCCCCCACATCCAAGCCAAAACGACGCACTCATAAACACCCAGCTGGTCTAGGTCTCGGGCATCCTCCATCGAGTTCCCTATGCGCTGCTTCGCCACCACCATCGTCATCACAGCCATCACCACAGCCATCATCATCACCAACATCCTTGGAGTCGGCGGGAATAGGCATGCTCACATCCTCGCTTTCCATCTCCTCTGACCTCTGTCGTCTCACTTCCCAACCTCCATTGAAATTACCACCGCGCCAGCCTCAGCCTCGTCCACGCGCTCGTTTCCTCTCGTCGAAAGTACCGCATCTCACTGTTTCCAAATTCACGAAGAGGCTACTCTATACTATTCCAGAGTTGTCAACCAGCTCTCTATTTCAGGGGCATCAGCACGTTATTGGGAAGGAGGCATGTGGTAAAGGAAAGGGTTCTGAGGGGAGCATGGTCAGGTCCTTTGGGCGCACACTGTTTTAGCAAACCAAAAGAAGCGTTCAACTCAGATGCATATATATAAACTCTACTTACGAACTACTACGTTACACATATTTATATATTATATATAGTCTCTTTTTTTCTTAGTTACTATAGTTTACATATAAACGTTCAACGTTCAACGAAAGGAAACAAGTTTGGAGCTGGGCCTTTTTTTGAGACTTGACTTCGAGCCATTTGGTATTACTTTGTAGGCAATATCTCAAATTTACGACGTTTGTGGTGGGTCTGCTGAATCCTGCAAAGTAATTATGCATCAGTCGTCACTTAAGTTGATACAACATTCTGGTCATGCTTCGAGGCGGGAATGAATTTAAAGGTGTCTGACTTTCACTATGTATTTCGAGCAGCGCAAGGATGAACATAATTGGAGTAGAACAAGTGAAAATGAATATCGAACAATCTGCCGAGAAAATCCTCGGCTCGGAATGTTTTTAGTCTTGAAGGTGAGAGCCAAAGAATTCGGCTATTTGTATTCGTGCTTGATAAGACTGAAAATGCTGCAGTAAATGAATATACGCACACAGAGACAACGCCGATCGCTTGAATGTTCGCTCCAGTGTAGTGTAGTTGACGTATTGTACCCCGAACCTAATTCCGCTTCAATCCCAGGCGGTAACGGAAACGAAAGACAGCGACTTACCGAGCAGATAGCCCGCTAGCCCATTCCGCGTTGTCAATCATGGCTATGAGTTGTCAGCATTTAGCACATGGGCATTCATCGTGATCTCACCCCAAGCAAAGACACCTTCGATAGGGACACCGTCTTCGTGAATCGACAACAGGATTTCGCCAAGATACGTGAGGAAGTAGTCTAGGACATCAGTCAGTCAACCATCGCCATACGGATCATTTCTCACGTACTTGTTCGAGCGACGTCTTCTGTGATACGATACATATCAGTCCAATCGTTTTCGAAAGGCTCCGCAAATCCAATTTCAGAGACGTACTTTTAAGGCAAATGAGTATGGATTTAACAAAATAGAATATTGAAGAGCTTACGAGTTTATTCGTCGGCCACCGCGTGTGAAGTTCTTTCAACTCATCGCGGACGTTTACTGGTGTCGCCTGGAGCCAGGACGACAACGGATCTGCAGAGGGACCCTCAGCCCAGCCATACCCAGAGTCATAAAACACCGGGTCATTGCAGACTGGCCATAGTGGGTGGGAGGTATTGGCAACGCAAGCATCGATACCTTCTGGCGGCGCTCGAATGAACTGTGAACGGTAGCAATCGGTGGCGTAGAAGTCCGCTGAACCTAAGATATCTTGCTTTTCCTCATCGGTAAAGCGCGGGAGATACTCGGGTGATAGTGTGTCGGTTAAGATCTCAGGCCAGTCGCCGGTAGTGTATATTGGGTCAGAAAAGACGCCTATTTGAAACGCTGCATGACGTTCGACAGCGAGCGCGTCTTCAGTGAAATTACTCCGCCAGGGAGTACCTCTACGTAGATTTGCTCTCAGCGCCTGATAACTCGAAAGAACAAGACGGGGTATACTGACATGTAATCGTCGTTCTTGAGAGCAATTTCCCCGGATATTCCCATCTCTCGGAATGCTGCAATGTATCGTAAGAGGAACCCGATACGGGTAAGGATGGATAAAAACCTTTCACGGCTGCGGCATGTGCTTTCACTGTGAATAGGGAATTTAATTGCAAGGAAGAAGCAACGATGTGAAAGAAGCATACGCAGATTATATGAACACTGGTACGGGGCCATTGATGCGTTGACTCCTGGAGCGAGCATTGCGGCTAATCTCACGGTAAGTCCATGAATTTGACGTGCTTTTTTCACAAAGCTCACTGAAGGGGTAAGAACCAACTTGACCGCAATAGACGCGTGGTTCATTGAAAGTATACCTATACTGTGTGAGATATTGTTGAGGCAAAAGTTTGTAACGACATTCACCATGTTTTGACGCGTCCATTGTATGCTTGGAAGATGGTCTTTGCATAGCTAGTGATGTCCTTAGCTGGTGCGTAAATGACATACTGCGTTGAACCTTACTTAACGTAGTCGTCCACGATATTCGGGGATGTGAAACCGCCGTAAAGAGACTGGAGAGCGAGAGGGATGTCCCAGTGGACTGTTCCCGTACATTGAAGACACATTAGTGACGATGAAACGGCACTACTCACATAACGTCACGACAGGTTCGATTCCATTAGCCAAATGATAATCAATCACTGTTCAACTATCAGTACGACATCCTGTTTTCAAGAAAGGACATACCATCAGAATAGTGCGCTATACCAACAGGGTTAAGGGGCGAGTCGGCTGCACCGAAAGGGTATATCCTCGCCCACGAGATGCTGATAACTAGTCAGATCCATAGATGCTTCAATTCCCTTAATACTCACGAGAACGAATGAGCTTTGACCCCGAGGGCAGCAGATCGCTCGATATCTTCTTTGTATAAGAAGTACTGAAGGTCGACAACGTCCGCTATAGGGACCGATTCAGCACCATGATTGACAGAACACTCGAGGTCAAGTCAGAATCTCACCTGTGGTATTATCGGCGATCGCGTTTGGTTGCCTCGACGCCCAATCCCACGTCGTTGGGCCCTTGCCATCAATCTTGGTCGCGCCTTCTACCTGGTACGCGGCAGTATCGACACCGAATAAGAAGCCGCTTGGGAACTTCAGGTCGGGAAGGATGTCTTTTGGAGCCGGGGCGTAGAATGTCGGATATAAAGGTGGAGGAGAGGGAGGCAACGTAACGGACGCAGTGGGAACTCGCGTAGTAGTGAACGGTGGAGGCTCTACTGGTCCCACCTGAAACCAATACTGTTATATAGGAATATTCATCCGGCTGGGGTGGTGCACCTACCATATCCCATAGTCTCTCGAGACCTTGCGATGAGTAGTCCCGGGAAAGACTAGAGCTAGCCGGAGGAAAACTACTTGTCTGAGTGGCAATAACCGTAGAGGCAGCAGAATTTGAGGTCAAGGTAGCGGTAGCACTAGTAATCCCAGTAGTCGCGCCCGTAGTCAGCACCGCAAATACTTTACCGAAGTCCTTGCTGAAGGCAAGGACGACGAGTAGATGGGAGAGCTCTGCGCGCATGTTGGTAAAACTACAGCGACTGATGGAATTCAGAGGCAAGTTACATCCTTTATATATGGTTCCGAGCTGGAATTCGTTCTATGTAGATGTAGAGGGAGGGAAAATATTGTATTCCGTTGAGTATCCTCAGTGGTGGTGCATGATGGTATTGAAGGAACGGCCGGCGATATCCCGACATTTCTCCGCAATTCCACGTGGACGATTCTATATCCCCCTTCTTCGGAAGAATCCCTAGGTTATATCGCAAGCGCCTAAAATTAGAACACGCGCGTCTTGGAACTCGTACAATGAGTAGCGCTCCCCAAGTCACGACAACCGATAGTGAATGTGGTGGGCGACTACAAACATGAAGGCATGGCATGCGAAACTACCCGAGATACGACAACTATTTACGCAATCTACACGATACACGATTGAAGGGTCACAGAACCTAGTGGTATGCGACCATCTCTGGCATAACAAAGGACATCGAAGCGGTCTCAAGGTTCCTAGTGATGTCTGGAGCCTTCACGAAGACAGAAACTCCGCTGAGGGCGACAGGTGGAAATGCCGCTATGGGAAGACGAACCAGAGCCGCATGAACAGGAGGATAAAGATGGATAGAAGAGAACATTATCGTAAAAACGCCACTGGGACCTACCCCCTTTCCCCTTGTTGGCCCCTTTTTCTCTCTTTCAATCCTTAAGTAGTATGATCTATGCAACTTCGAAGAGCAGCTATCTAGATACTAGACCACAAAAAACTGCATAAAAATTTATCCGAGAGTTTTACGTCCCTAGAGTTGACTTGGAGCAGAATAGTATAACGTTGAATGGTGGTATACATAGCAGGAGAGCACTATATCCCCGGCGTCTTCGCCCATTGTGAGGCATTTCGCAATTCACCGATTCACCGATCCAGACTGTTGTCATCAGCTTCCCAAGTCACAACAGAAATAGAGCACAAGAGAAAAATCTATAGTATGACTATGGACCCACACCAGAACGGTGGCCCTCCGCATGTCAATGAATGAGGTACATGCCCATTACTTATCGACTTGGGCTAGCTGCGCTCCGAAGGTGGGTTCGATTCTCTGGAAGGATCGAGGCGTGTACCTTCCCTCAAGTTTTTGGGGAACGATGCGCTGTGACTTCTTGACTGGCTCCTGTAGACACCGTGTCGCGACTGAATTTTTATCGACGTATCGTGTGTTTTATTGAAGCCTCCCATTCGACGCCTTATTTACCCAGTCAATAGTCCCGTAACAGAATCCGTAGACTGAAGTCCTTAAGCGGCCGAACCCAGGTCCGATGCAATTAGCAAAAATTCCAAGCCGTTGCCCAGATTTCCCCCAAGATGGTCAGGAACAATGTCGAAGTAAGAAAGCTATAAAGTGGGCTGCGGCATGAGTCTGCTTGTATTTGACATTTGTTAGGGTAGAATTATAACGAACATTAGGATTATATAACATCCTCAAGGACTGGTAGAGGTCCTCATTTTCGCATGGGAAAGTACTTCTGTGTTGTGACATTGATGTCGGCAGACGCAGAATAACTGTTTGGGGAAGTTCATGTTACTTTCCCATACTACTGTAGTTTGGGAAAATGGCAAACTCGAAATGTTGTGAGTGAGCCCCGATGATATTTTTCTACATGTGGTACATATTGTTAATACACCTTCGAGAGACTAAAAAAACATACTAACGAAGAGATCATGGTTACATCTGACAAAAGATGTTGGTAGGAAGGGAATGGGGGATGTAGCATGTGTGGTCTGGTTGTATAAACAAGCTACAGAATCGGATTAGAACGACCCAAACAAATTAGAAAATGCGGACGCCGCTCTATCGTTTGCGATAGAAGACAAGGTTAAGGAAGAGAGGTCCGGAAAGAGCGAGGAATAATTCATGAGGTCGTCAGCAGCAGAATAAACCAGGTCCTGGGCAGATCCCCATTCATTGTAAAGGCTTCAATTAAGTTGATCAGTAATCATGTCGAGATAAGAAGGCTGTAAGTGGGCATAAGCAAGCTTGTTTTCGTAGTGGAGATGAAATCATGACGAACATCATGACGATACAACCTGGCCAAGAACTGGCCAAGGTCTTCGTTTTCGCTCAGTGTCGAGCCCTCCAGTCTGAGGAGTATCAGACTCGGCGGAGGGACACGAAGCAGAAGGTGTAGGATGATAAAGACTCTGCGTCAGGTACATAGCCTGGCTCGTAGCAAGACCGGGGGAGATTTCATTCTCGTTCCCGTTCGCCATGAAAGGCTGAGTTGGTTCGTTTATGGGAGCCGAAATTTGGACTGTAGACTGGAGAACCTCAGGCGCCGAGGGAACCAAGCTCGGAGGAGCGTGGAAGAACCTCTGCACATCCAGACTGATTTGCGTTTGCGACGCGTTGGTCTTCTTGCGTCCGTGCGCTTTCTTCCCGCCTTTGGAGCGGCGAGGCTTGTATATATACCCAGGATGCTTGTGGGCATGATCTTCCTTCCTGCGCCTAGCGAGCTCCTTGTAGTGGGCCTGTCTCTCCTTGGGAAGCTTACTCTACCCTTCGGCGGCTAATATACTGGCCTTGGTTGGTTTCTGTGAGAGACTCGGCTCCTTATGAAGAGCCAGAAACTCCGATCGGAATATAAAGAAGTAGTTCGATGGACGGGGTATGTGAGATTCATCCGATTGGCTAGTAGGAGATGGAGCTGGGGAGGACGCATAGGAAGACATGGGTGTGGACGCTTCCGTAGACGGAGTTCCAGCTTGGGTCAACGAGCCATTGAAGTCCAGTTCAAAGCCTTGGAATAAAAGTCAGAAAGAGAGATCGTAACATGATTGATCGAGTAGTACTAACTGTACGCGGACAGAGTGTGAGCCATAAGGACGCGATTTTAAGGGGACAACAAGGAAGATAAGGTGCTGTATGTGTATAGGGCGTGTCCTGGTGGTAGAACCGGTCAAGTTGCGTTGGGGGAGCCCTCATTTTTCGCGGTCCTTTTGACACCATCCTAGAGGTTACTGGGTATTCCCTTTTATGGGTCGTTAGTAGTACGTGAGAGAGATGTGTCAAGGAGGACTCAATTCGTGTCTTGCGCTTCCACACAAAATTCCGCTCGGCTCGAGGACGGCATCTCGTTTATGGGTCAATTTGACTACCAAAGTCTCGAGCCCTTTATCTTCCTTTGTCTGATGCCCCCATTACGGTTTCCCTACTTTATCTCAGCATTTCACTGGAGATAGTCAAGCACCAACAGCAGCAGCTGTCTGTACAAGACCACTCTGCCACAAGATTAGCCAAAGGCCTACAAGGTAAACGGGAATGGTTAATGGCTGCATTGGACGTGTTGGAGGAGCATGAACAGGATAAATTTGGGGTTAACGA
The DNA here is from genome assembly GCF_030435595.1 of Desarmillaria tabescens. Classification (NCBI taxonomy): domain Eukaryota; kingdom Fungi; phylum Basidiomycota; class Agaricomycetes; order Agaricales; family Physalacriaceae; genus Desarmillaria; species Desarmillaria tabescens. The sequence continues at coordinate 7,235 of NW_026848804.1, read as the reverse complement.
ACTTCCGCGCAACGCGCCATGCATTTCCCATAATCCCGACTTCTGCCCAACTGTATCGAAGAGATGCTCTACTTAGCAAGTATGGACTCGGGTCAATGCCGAATTATGCTGCGGCAGCGGACCGACAATTCCGATGTTGAATTGCCACCCCCCTGACTGCTCTTGACAACTCATTTCTTACACCGCTACTCAGAATACTGTACCTCCCCTTGCCGACAGCGACATAGCTCCAACTCGTATAACATGGCTCGCTCTGTCCTTCTCACTGTTCGCATCATTTATCTGCCTCCAAAGGCTGCCATCTTCATTCCAGAAGACTTGGAGGCTGCTATCGTTGTTCTCCGAGCGGATTTGACATCTCTACGCATCCCCCACCCTAAGGCGTATACTATAAAGATACTTTCCCCGGGAGTAGTCAGATTCTGTTGGGAGACTGAGATGCACAGTGTACGTCACTTTGCTTGTATCCCTTCACTATTCAATTCGTGTCTTACCACGTTAGTGTAGACACTCCATACGCAACTATCGAAAAGAATCCCAAAATTGTCACAAGAAGAGTTGTTCAAGCGAGCAATGTTAGTATGACAACATCCGTATCGGTCGTCTACATGCCTCACCATTCTGTTAGCTCGAAGATGACTCTGAAGCAAGAGTGAGGAATTGTTATATTAGAGTGCTCTTAACTGATTTTCTACCAGGCCAGGCAAGAAACTCGATCCTCCACCACCACCTAATATAAAGTACCTGCTTCCGCAGCATATTCCTGATCCAGTCTTCCAGGGCCTTATTCCTATCCCAGAGAGTTCATTGGATAACGGTGCACCATCCGAATTATTTAGTTCAGCCGAAATAATAAGGGCAGACTCGTCATACCCTCAATACGCAGGGTCAGAGTGTTCGGTCACATCCGGGACCGCCGAACCATATCCAGATGAACTAGAAACACTCTCGCGACTTCAGAGTCCTGTATCACTCTGTACTTCAGTGAAAGAAGAAGCAACATCCGTATGTTGTAATTTTCCTTTTATGATATTGACTCATCTGAGCGTCCCTAGGTCGTGATCGGCAAGCGAACCTCTTGCTCGTTATTCTCACCACCGCCAGCCAAGAGATATCGTAGCAGGAGTCCGTCCAATGACGACGAGTTCTCCCTGCTGCATGAGCTTGGGTCGCTCAGCGAAGAAATCAAGTACCTCGCTGCAAAACAATCTAGGATACGGGAGAAGCTCCAAGACATGGGGGCGTCAAGTATCCCTGAGCCCGACTTTTGTATGTCCCGTCTGTCGTATTTACCCCACTCACCTATGCACTTCGGCCAATAGTGTCCCGGAACCAAATAAGAGATCTCGAGTTGGAAATCGAGACTGAGAGGAGGCAAAGAATTGAGTGTGAGACGGTCTTGATGGATATTCGGCGAGAGTGTCGGGTACCTTTTGTTGTTCCAGCGTTATTTGATGCGTTTATTGATATTTCGAAATTGACGACGGCTGCTGTAGATTCTCTTCTTTAACACTGCTGTGTCATTATGTATCATAGACTCTTTATTATTTAGGACTCGGAGGGTGCACTGTACTAGATTAACATGATTATTCAATCACTCATATTGTCAGCGTCTGGAGGTAAAGAGAAGAAAGATCTATAGACACAATCGCATTATCCGTGAGCCACATGAGAACGAGAATAAAGCTAGTATACCAGTTCATAGTCCTTACCTAGACGTCTATCTTTCTGATCCACCTCTTGAACGCGGCATTCCATTTACAGTGGGGTCAATTTCACTACCAAAGTCCAGAGCCTCTGTCCTTCCTTTGTCTTTCGCTCCCATTACGGTTTCGCCGCTTTACAAGCTATGCACCTTTACTACGCGGATAGTCAACGACATCCCATGACTGGGCGCACACAAGATTAATTCAGTTTATGTAAAAGAATCCATCTACATATATCATTTTCTTTGTCAGATCAGTCGATGCTGATGGATGCCGGGGAATGTTGAACATCACGTATCCTACCACCTCCACCACGGTTCTCACTGTCGACCTATTGTCGTGTGTCTGTAACTACACTTACCATTAGGTGTCCTGGCTATCCCACTTATAGTGGTACTCGGAAGATCTCACTTTGGATGCTCGTGGCTTACATGGTTCTTCTTACTGTTTGCATGACTTATCTGCCTCCAAGGGCTGCTGCCTTCGCTCCCGGACCAGAAATGTCCAAGAATGTGATCAAAAAGCTCCGCAAGGACTTGACGTCTCTGAACATTCCGCTCCCCAAAGTGTCTTCTATAAAGATCCCAACGAAGGGTGTTGTCAAGTTTTACTGGAAGACAGAATTAGGCAGCGTATGTTTGTTTGTCTAAATGGCTTCGCATTTTGTGTCTCACCACATGAGTGATAGCCATTCCATGAAATTCTGAAGAGCAGAATATCAGACGCATCGCGACAACAGATGTCCAAGCTGTCAATGTAAGTACAGAATCAATATCTGACGTCAACGAGTCGTCTCATTATTCCGCTGAACAGCTCAGCTATTACCTTGAAAGAGTGAGCATCCCGTTATGTCTGGGTGCTCTTAACTGATTTTAACTAGACCAAAGAAGAAAACCAACCCTCCGCCTCGACCTGTGGCACACCATAGTCCCCCATCGGTTCTCATTTCTCAGATGACAACTATCCCACAGAGTGCTTTGGATGCACCATCACAATTATTTCCATCGGATCATACCCGGATTGCACAGATGGACGTGCCATATTCTCAATATACGATGCCAGGTCCAGTACCTTCGCAGTCAGAGGTCCCGGTACCCATGTCCTCTGAGATGCCTAGCCCATATTCTATCCCCGTGCATCAACCGGAGACACTCTCGTTACCTCAGAGTACTCCTTTGGAAGAAGTGACATCCGTGCGTTGATACAATTCTTTTACGAGAGTCTTTGCTAATGGACCGCCCCTCAGGTCGTGATCGGCAAGCGAACCTCGCACTCGGTGTCCCCCCCACCGTCAGCCAAAAGATGTCGTAGCAGAAGCCCGTCCGATGACGACGAACTCTCCTTGCTGCACGAGCTTGGGTCGCTCGATGAAGCGATGATGTTTCTTGCCGCACGGCAATCAAGGATACGGGAGAAGCTCAAAGATATGGGAGTGCAGACTGTCCCTGAGCCTAACTTTTGTATGCTACCCTCAATCGTTTTCTAGTTCATTCACTCACGTGCGTGGGCTAATAGTATCCCGGGATCAATTTGAACTCGAAATCGAGGCAGAGAGGAAGCAGAGGATTGAGTGCGAGACGGTCCTGATGGATATTCGGCGAGAGTGTCGGGTACCTTTTATAGTTCCTGCCTTATTTGACGCGTTTATTGATATTTCGAAATTGACGACGGCTGCTGTAGATTCTCTTCATTAACGCTGTAGAGTTATTATGTATCATGGACGCGTTATTTTTTATGACTCGGGGGATGTACTGTACTAGACTGTAACATAACTATTCAATCGAAAGGCAAGCTGATAGCTCATCTTCATATAACTGGCGTCTGGTGGTAGGGAGAGAAGAAAGATCTATGGGCACGATTATATTGTTTGTGCTATCCGTGAGCCACATAGGAACAAGCATTAAGCTATGAACCGGTTCATAGTCCTCGCCTGGACGTCTATCTCTCTGATCCGCCAACCGACGCAGGCACCAGGGCTCCATACACTGATACTGTAATCTGGGCTGGACTCTCTTTCCCATACTCCAACTTCGATAGTGACATCGATTGCGCATTGTTTTCATTTTACAACGCGCATTAAACGCCTAAACCCTAACGCCACCAATCTTGCGCTCCCGGAGGTCACAGTTTAGCTTTCAACCCCATCCTCGGTGATTGCCCGGAAATCGATAAGTGCCGTAGTAGAATGAATCGACGCGACCTCGAACGGTCATCTGGACACATGAATTGGTCTAGTGGCGAAGCAGTATGTTTTGACTACTTATATATATGATAGAGCGGGTATTACTATTTTCCTTTGATGCGGAAACGACGATAGATACAAAGCGATGCGATGTGTGACTGACTGAATGTTCCCGATGATAGTGTTTGAGTGATAGCGATGGTAACACGAGAAATGACTTGCAGAGAGTGTCCTGGACATGAAAAAGAGAAAAATTTACGCTGCATGGTGGCTGAAAGACCTCAGAAAGTGCGCTGCAGGCACCATCGGCGTAGGCTGGGCAATAAACGGTGAGTCCTCACGCCTCCTTAAATCCACCAGACCCAACGCGTTATCGTTTTCCTCTGCCGTCTCATCAACCAATCCCCTCCGACCAAGGCCCTCCGCCGACGTGGGCCTGACCGTCGCTCGCGAAGCCGGAGGAAGACTCGGGACAGAAGAAAGTCGTCGATGGCGTCCGCGCGGGGCAGGCCTCGTTTGAGGAATCCATTCAACTTCTAAAGGCGACAAAACACCACCCTCTTCCTCGCGTGCAGGATTTCGAAGAGGTAGGAACGCGCTTGGGTCTCCTACAGGCACGACGTACGACTCGGGTGCACCAGGGGTAGCTGGAACAAAAGAGGATAGAAGATTCATGCTGCGCAACGAGCTGCCATCGGAAAGTGCTGAAGTACCCCACGACACGATAGAGATGTTGTCTGAGGCCGAGGGAGCGGGTTGGTCTTGAAGAAGCGTTCGTATTCCTGTGCTGAAACTTCGCCTCCGTGTTGTTGCTCCGCCTGTCCTAGCATTACGCTGCTGCGATCCACTCTGGGACGATTGAGGCTGCTCAGGCGGCCTTGCTCTAGCACGAGATTCAGTAGATCCAGAAACCTGCTGGGAGCTGCCACAACCCTCTGCTCGAGAATCTGTAGCTGATGAATTGGATTGAACCTTCGAAACAGGATTTTCCGGACCGCGTTGTAAGGAGTTAGCAGAAGTGTCAAAGCTGACGCGAGGAAAGGTATTGCTGCGTTGATGAGGCCGCGCCTCAGACGATACTCCGGAGTTTGTAGACGAAAGTGACATCATCGACGCAGTTGTCTGTAAAGCATTCGAGTGCTTTGAGGGTCCGGCTTGAGGAAGAGATTGCTCAGTGAAGTGACCACGATGGAAACTGCCATCATCTCCTCGCAGATATCCGGTCAGTCTGCCTGCTCCTAGGAAAGAAGGCCCATCATGGCAATCTTGTTCTGGAGGGATAGTGAAACGGGATTCTGGTTGAGCGCCACCGACAATGACGTTCTGCCTTCCGAGAGCGGGATCGTATTGACTTTGCGCTTGTTGAATCGCCTGCGAGAGTTTCGACGATACGGACGGATAAGGCTGGGTATGGCTAGTGCCCGCGGTCGTGGGTAAAGATGGTTGATTGTTCAACATTTGGTATTCGGGTAGTTGGAAGATGTCTTGGGGAGGAGTCGGCAAAGGGTTCGGTCTCTGCTTTCCCTTTCCCTTGCCCTTGGTGGATCCATCATCAAAGAACGAATTAACCATGGCAAGTTGTTTGCGCAGGTGGTCGACCTCGTCTCGGTATCTTCGCATCTGGAAACATAGCGTTACTATATGTGATGAACATAGATTTTAGCCGAATTACCTGGCTGTTGAGAGGTCAGAAAGACTCGGGAAAAGAGGAAGGTGAATACGTACGATAGCAGTTGCTCATTTTCACTGACTAGCAAGGCCTCAAAATCCTTATTCCGCTCATCTTCAGTACGGGTCGCCTTGACTTTCTGTGTGGCGGTCCGCATCAGAAGCTTTGTTTTTTCGTACTTATGTCTCAACTTTCGGAGGGAGTCTGTCTCCTCAAGCACGCTACGAAGAGGCTGATACTGTGGATGGTCAAATATCGAACATGGATGATAGAGCGGACATATATACCTGGTCCTCGTCTTTTCCCTCGAGGAATTGCTGAATCTCTGCTCCCAATTCCGGATCTGGTTCCGTCAGTTTCCAAGCGAGGACCAATCTCTGTAACAAATCATTGTGTTTCATCTCATCTGCAGGGGGGCCATTTGCATGCAACCTTCGAAACTTGACCGGATCTCGCTTGAAGCCTTTCCTGCACAAAGGGCACGTTGGCGGCCTGTCTGCGATACTGATGATATTCGTCAAGCAACTGCCCAAGAAGTGAGTCGAACATCGGTCCAAAAAACAAATGAGCCACACATACTCTTTGCAAAAAGTGTGGCCGCAAGGGATAACATGAGGCGCCTGATCCGGCTCGTCCCAAGCATAGGTCGAGAAGCAGATGTCGCACTGGGCTAGCAGCTGTATAATGAGCGGCATGATGAACTCGCAGCATGGACTGCCCTGATATCCTTGCTGCCTGTAGATGTCGACGTGCTGGTTGCTGTCCAACAAGAATGCGGTAGAAGTCCAGATTTGGAGAATTTGGAGGCTTGTGCCGACGGAACGCGCGGGAAAGTCCGGACCGCTGAGTGGCAAAGTCCGAGCCACGGTTCGAAACTGCGACTTGACGAATATCCTTGAGGTATTTTTCATACGGTTCAACATGCGTCATGGTTGGGAAACTAGAGACTGAGGTACGAATTCAAAATGATTTATACAAGTCACGCCTTGATTTTTTCCCGCGGTGATTGTCCCTTCAAGGGTAGAAATTCCATTCTTTAAGCGGGGCTAAGTTAGCCAGCTCTTCGTGAAAGTCTGCCTACAACATCCTGGCCGCCGCAACCACCAAGAAAATCCGAGCGGCGAGGTCAGTTGTACCACGATGTCGTCTACCTGCTTCTAAGAACCACAGCTGGGTGACGACTATTTTGCACGAGTCAAAATGACATCAAAACGCACTTTTGGGATTTTGCATCGGTCAAAATTCTTCAGTATTTCCTTATTAGGGGGGTGCCAAGGATTTTGATTCCATTTTGACCCGCGCAAGATAGTTGCCACCCAGCTGTGAACAAAAGGGGGGGTTCTCAGTGCCGCTATCCCTAGAACCCTCCCGTGCAGGGGCGAGACAAAAAGCATGAGTTCTTCCGATCTCACGTAGGATTGCAAGTCTGACAAAGCAAACAAAAGAACGACACCCGTTTCCCTCGTCGTGAAGCGCTCAGGTTCCATGCGAACTATCGTCGTCGTCCAGTGCCCGAACCATAATAGGTGAATATTTTTACGTTCGTCAAAACGCCTTGGCAAAAAAGACCAGGGTTTCAGTCGCATGCACAAGATACTCGTTTGAGGCTCGCGCCCCCGCCCTCTCGCACTTGTTCAGCCTATTTTTCCCAATCCTTCTGCAGATGTTGCCCTTGACG
>NW_026848803.1:0-16878 GCF_030435595.1 Desarmillaria tabescens | reverse complement strand
TTTGAGTACTCCCGCATCTCCAACCCCTTCAGTCCGCGCAGCGAGGCAACGCTCGACGAACTCCGTGGTATATAGTGTGCCAAGATTCCTAGCAGTGTATCCTTCAGGGCATATTTTGTCAATATCCAAACCCAGATCTGATCCCTTAGTAGAATCATCCGTATTCGTAGCAAAGTTTGCTTTCCCCGAATGGTTGCTCAGCGCGCTTCGCAAACTCGTTGGTAAGCCATGCATGTGTCTGCGCCCGGTCCCACGTACGCGGGTCTTCGGAATCATACGCTCGGGCCCGCGCGGTTTGGCGGGTACTGTGCGGAATGGAGTTGCATATGAGAGCGTGTTGGTGCTATGAATGCTATCTTGGATGTGCGGGGACATGCGCAATAATGACGGCTTTCGACGGTTGACGGGATTCAACGTCAAAGATAGGCTTGAGCAACATGTTTACTTGTTCGAACGCCAGGGGATATGCACAAATCCGTCTTCAGCCGCCATCTTGGCTTTGGCGCGAACAGACTCTTTGAGATTCATGAGGCTTTCGTTGTTCTCGCGGGACTCTTTCATGCGCTGCTTGTCGTGGGCTTTGGAGTCTTCGTGACGCTCACTGCCCGCTAAACTTGGGTGGGGACTAGTGATTCCTTTTCATATTTTGTCAACTAATGCGACTTACTCGACGAGAACAAGCCGTCCATCTTCAGCGTACGGTAAAGACTTATTCTTGATATGAATGGTGAGAACAGCATGACTGTGGCTACTAGCTGCGTTTCGGAGAGTAGCATTAGTGCGTCGGTGCGACAGAGAAGACGTGATAAGCTCGTAGCTCTTTGGACGTGCGGACAATCGTGGAGATAAGCCTTGTAACATCCCAGCCTGTCCTCGTGGATAGCAACGTCGTTGCGCACAGCATTTCCCGACGCGTCTACCTTGTCGCTCGGCTCAACTAAATCCGTCGCGTGTTTCCCTAGGAGTTCCAGGAATGTCACGCTGAACTCGAAAAAATCCGCTTCATTTTCGCGATAAGAAAGGCGGTTGCCGACAACACGAGCTGTGTCAAAGAGATCTCGCGCGATACGGGACTCGATTCCCTCCATGGTGTACGTTTTTCCACTGCTTGTTTGACCGTAAGCGAGAATGCATCCGACGCCACCGGATAGTGCCAGATGGAGGAGCTATACATGTTGTCAGTGAGGATTCTCAGAACACAAGAACGCATGCATCAATGACAGGGTCGGTGAGTTAATTAGGCCCGGAACTGACATCTCAAAGCTCCTTATCATGTCCCAGGCCCCGAAGAACCTTCCGGACGCGATAAAGAAGTTCCCCCACTTGGGCTTGTTTTTTTTTTCGTTTGGTAATGGTTATAATTGGCCCATAGCAATGCAGAAAGCGAGAAAATGTCAGGTTTTTGGACCTAAAAACAGACCGACTATGTCATGAGGCCTTGAAAAAGTAACGCACATCATTAGAAACGACAGTTCGTTGATATACTTCTTCGTTCGTCGTATCCGGTCCAAGGCGAGGTCGGCGATGTACTCCTTGTGTGTGAGTGTAAATACAGACCACTATCCAGTGTCATTAGGCGTCAGGACCACCGGCAAGAAATCTGAGGACGCACCTTCATTCCAGGTACATGAGCAACAAAGACTCCTGGCTCAGCACTCTTAATGGTAATACCGATACAGGCCTCTACTGGCAAGTCATTTCCCCATCTGCAGACGTCGACTGGAACTTGCTCGTAGCTTCACCAGGCAGCGGAGGACGGGTTCGAAATGCGACGACAACATCCTTGCTGGCTCTCGGTGCTTTGGCGACGTCCTCGAATGGCACACTGAACCCTGTCGCTGGGGGCTGCTTTGCTGCCCATTCTTCGAGGAGTCTACGAAAACGAGGCAGCTGAGTGGTCGTAAGAGTCGCAGATGTCGCCATAGTAGATAAGAGATGAGGATTATGTTCCCTGTTATCAAACTCGCAGCGCCATATGATTCTGCAAGTCAGGGCATTGTTGTTCAAGATCTTGTCAATATCTGCCAAAAAATGAGAATATATGCGGCAGCAAAGGCGATTATTCATGTGGAGAACGTTGAAGATGGTGGGCGAGGTACAAATGATGGCAAATGCGGCTCCGGGTATTCGTTAACCGTTACCATCAGATGTCGACGATATTCCTGCCACTCGCGTCGACCAACACTGTTATTTCAAGGCAACGTTAGGCAAGGCCCTTGGCGATGGGACTCGACGAAGACATTAAGCGTTTTTGTAGGCAGTGATACATGTCTTCCGAGGTGAAAACGATGATAATTAAATCGCAGTGCTAACGTTGACCCAGAACGATTCATAGGCCATCGCAGTCGTCGTATTCTGACACGGGCGCCTTCAGTTTCTGAATTGCTCCAAAGTAACGCCGGGATGCTGCTTCTGTGAAACAGTGGTCGGCTCACCAGACTCACAGGTGCCACTCTTGAAGCTTGACGTTCCAATTCCCTTTCGTCGCTAAAGGACTCAGGGTGCTGCGGTGTGAGTCTTGAATTCCGTTTCGAAGAAGACAGAGCTATTGCAGAGGATGAACGGAATACCCAGCAGGCTCCGAAAATTGGGAATGGTTATCGATCCCTTTCCTGGCAATACTGTTTCTCGTCTCACTTGAACCCATTGCTCGTAAATTCAAGTTTAAGGTTGTTTCAGCTTCCTGCAAGCAAAAATAACCAGTGTGCCCTGAGAAATACAGGATTACCGCGATCGTACCGCTCAAACATATACTCCGTTCTTCTCCTTCTGCTCGGCATTTTGTGACATTCATTGCATTTAGATGATCTGAACTCTATCAGCCAAAGAATTGTTCTTCACCTCTACTTGGCTAAAATCTCACCATTGATTCCAAGACATCTTTGGTTTACGAAACGCTCCTGCGACCATGTCGTTCCAAGTTTAGCGAACTCCCATTCACTCCTGGTAAGTAGCTACTCGAGTCAACCAAGTACTTGTGAAAATCGCAGGGATATCAAACAACTTTGTGAGGCATCGTGAACAGACCGCATTCACCAACATGTAATCCAAGGCGTCTTGAGTCTTGACTGATGTGAACGAGTCAGATTGCCAGGAGTGCAAGACTCTCTTTCCCGGTGGCGATGGAGAAACTTTCAAGCGCTTGCTTGCTTAATGTTACTGTTGTCTTCTATCCGATGGACACGGTGAGACCCAAGAGGAGTCATATGCACCTAAAGAAGCACCCATCTCTCTTTGCCTTCTTTGAAGCAGACGGTACTTTCTGCTTTCCCTATTGATGTAGCGCCGCAGTCTTTTTGTGGTTAGCGTCCTTTTATGGGTGCGTTTCCTAACTGTCACACGGAGAAATCGCCTAAAGTCCAATACACTGACATACGTCTTACATCGAAGCGCAACTAACGTACTCGCTCACACGCCAATTGTTATCGCAGCCCACTATGATCCTGGTGAACGGGTTTGGAAGTCCAAGAAGACGGTGCCTGCGTCACACCGAGTGACGCCCTTCGCAATCATACAGAATACCTGCCGCACCTCCGAATTTGTTGTTCCACTCCAATGTTTGTCTGTCTACAACGTAAGATTGTACACCCCTAGGCAGAAGCATATCGAAGACAACGCGTATACGAGACGTCCGAAGGATTCCCTGGTCGAAGTGGGTCCAATGATATATATTTACCCCCCGGCAGGGTGATGGCTGCCTCGAGAAGCTGCGACTCGACATCATACATGATGTCCGGAGTCTTAACATAAAGCCGCTGCGGGCCCGATCCGTATGTATAAATACCGACGCATGAACCTTTCAACAAATGTCCAACCTTGAGCTCCATTCCAGGTTTAACGCGTTGACATGTGAGCTGACGTCGGGACACAATGGGCTTTGTAATAAATCATGATGAAGTTTGTGTCTTATCAGCAAGTGTCTGGACGGATGCCAATGTTGGAGAATGGAGGACTTGGGAAGTGTCCTCCCTACGCTTAAACGTTTTATCGCACCAAGGAGGTTAATTCTTGATGGAAACGTTGTAAGGGTCATTTATCTTCCCAACGTCGGTAAATCAGAAAACCGTCAAGTATTTTTGAAGAAACAGATGGACTCTGAGGCTGAGGGGAAGAGCGGATGTATTGTACAACTTGCTGTGCATATGAGGACACAAGGTGTTGCAAGACTAGAAGGATGATTGCACTTTTGAAAGCAATGACAATACTAGGCACGGCATTATGAAATAATACAACTTTTGAAGATGGCGAAGAGAATGCTCGCCAATGTTAAGAATACAATCTTGTATACAGTGAGGTGAAGAAGAAATCCAGTCGAGGAGCAGCCCGCGGCCCTGGATCAACCTTCGGATCCGATCATGTGCATGATGTTCGGTTACCGGCCCGAACCGCGATCCTCGACTTACCTTGCCACTACGACCATCCTCTCACTCTCCACGCCTCTGCTTTGCGATATATTGTACAGCAAATGCTTCAATGTCTCCATTTAATTCTATAGTCCCATCCGCAGCAGAATGGCCTTGCAGCCGTCAATATAGTCTGCAGCCTTCAATTCGTTCTCTACACTTTCATATACTCCGGGATTAATCCTGTCGTTGCGTTCTTCGATATGTCCAATCCAGCGAATTTTTTGCTCCTGGTCACGTTTGTGGCACAGACATTTATGGGGGATTGCATCCTTGTATATCGCTTCATTTCTTTCCCTGGATGGTTGACCATAGTGATTCCTCGCAGCTCTATAGACGGGGTCATATACGATAGACGGTGGGTGGTTGTCACCTGCCCTATCGTTATGTACATGGTCGAGATAGGTAGGTCTTCCAATCAGACTCGGTTACTTTTATCATTCATCATGTACTCCATCTATAAGATGTGACATTGCTGCAGTGTATATCGAAACCGCGATCAGGCGCGGCTCCGTCGTCATTAACCCAAAGATGTTCCCCCTTATCGCAACGTTCCAAGCCCTGACTCTAGCTACTAACATCATCGCCACAGGTGTGTCTACCTTCTGCGTCTGCTGTACTACTGATACAACTGAGTTATAGCTCTGATCCTTATCCACATCTGGACGATTCGTAGAGCATTGTTAGAGCTCATTCCTTCAGTCAAGAATCACCTGTTACAAACGCGATCTACGTATTGGTTGAATCCGCGTTTATGTATACCGCTTCTGTCATCGTTGATGCTTATCGTATATGTGCTCCGAAGTAACACTACTTATAATATCGTCTCCCAAGCGGTGAGTCATCTCTTCCATTCTCAAGCCGTTCGAGTCGAGCTGAACGGAAAACAGATCGTTCAAATCATTGTGAGTCCCACCGCAGTCTTCTCAAGCCATGCGGTGTTGATCTGTAGGTGACAGGGAATGCTTTCAATCTGATTATCATACGTCTTGTGAATGGCACCGTGGCGATGCCAATCCAAGAGACGCTAATATCTTTCAGGGCTTCGCCCCCCACACGGTGCAGGCGGAAGAACTAGAGCCGGCGGCGTCATGGAAGAGAGATGATTTTGCATCTTCGACAACACAGTACCATTCTGAAGATAATTGCCGGGGGTCTGAGTACAGACCATAGGCGCTTGCTATTTAATATCCTCTCGTTATGATGAGTGATTTCCCAAACGCACCAGGGCCACAATGCTTATGCGAGAGATCAGCGCTCAGAATCGTTCTTGTTCCCAAATTGGATGGAGGTAGGACATACCGCGTCTCCTGATCAGGTACTGAACACACTTGATACGCACAGGCGCTACAATGGGTCATTCCTCATGGGTCCATCGATAGTGTGTTAATCATCTTGAGTAACCGAGGAGGTATCACTGCCACCTGTGGTATCCATGTCCTGACGTATCTCAGCTTGCTCGACGCTGAAATATTCCTCGTGAACTCATGTACAAGGGCATTCCAGTATCATCTACCCAGCTAGACTATGGATCAATTGCGACTTTCCCAAGAAGAGACGTACACAGACCAGAAGAAAGAAAACAAGGAGTACCCAAAGGCCAAAAATATCACAATACAACAGATTCCGCCTTAGCCGTGGGGAGCCGCATCGCCTATATGGACCGTGGCGACTGACTAATCACACAGCCAAATAGCCGGTCTGCTATATTGATGTCTGCTTCTTGGATCCTCCTTTCGTTTCGCTTTAGCGCAGAATTTCGGGTCTCTGATGAACCGGATGCTCAGGTTGTTGTGGGCTGGCTCCTCATTAGTTGGCCGCGATAATTTAAAGAAAGCACCTCTTCGGAGAGTCCGGACTCCTATTCTTACAACCTGGACAATTATCCTCGAAGGACAAGTTGTGTGGAGTATGGCGACTACCTACCTCTTATACATTCATTCCGGCAACAATAGAAAATATTCTGCCAGCGGATCAGGTGCTTGTTTGGAACACAGGTCTTCCTTCCGATGATTACGGTCAGATGCAAACCAAGAGGTATATAATAAGGATCGAAGTTCGACAATCAGACAATGTTTTCCCACTTCCCAGTTGATGAGGCCCAACTCGTCAGTCTCTTTGTGGAGAGCGTTTTCTACGGGTGAGTTTCGTAGATTATGTACAAGTAACGGCGTTGGCTAAATGGTCCTAAAGTAATCACAGTTGTCTTGGATTGCATTCAATTTGTCTACTAACCTTTCCGTCTAGGCTTCTACCTGATAACTTTGTTTTCGTGTTTCCACGGGCTTCTGTCCACCAGCGATGGGAACCTAAAGTCTAGACACACCATCAATTACAAGATGGTAGCTGCATCGCTATGGATGCTTGTCTTTTCAACTTTGCACGTTGCTTGCCACCTCCGATTCGTCCTTGATGCTTTCATCTATTCCAACGGAGAGCCCATCGATACATTCCAAGATATGCCCTATCCAGTTAATGTTATGCAATTGGTCACCTTCGTGGCGCAGACCTTCATGGGAGATTGTATTCTTGTATGTCTTGCGCTTCATTCCGACATTGGCCAGCGGGCCTCACTTATTATAAATTAACAATAGCTCTACAGATGCTGGGTTATATATGAGAGACGGTGGATGGTTGTCATTTGCCCGGTAATCATGTGCATTGCTGAGACTGGTAGGTCCTCTATTAGAAACCCGATGACCATGATGAATCGTGATCTTTAGGTTGTGGCATTGCTGGGGTGTGTATTGAAACCTCGCTAAGCCATGACTCTATTATCACAGATCCGTCAATTTTCCCTCTCATCATAACACACCAGTCTCTAACACTAGCTACCAATGTCATTACAACAAGTGAGTCGGTACTTCTGTTGCATCTAATTCATCTTTCAATTGATTTCATCTTCCTACTAGGTCTGATTGTGCACCGCATCTGGACGGTCCACAGCGCTGTCAGACAGTTCGCCTCTTTGATCAAGAATCATCCATTGAGAAATGCACTTGTTGTTGTGATCGAGTCAGCAGCCGTATATACCGCCTCTGCTGTTGTGTTGCTTATAGTCTATGCCATCGGGAGTGATGCTCTCTATGTCGTTACTGGTACTGTATGTCTTCCTCTTCCACTTCCATTAGTCCTGCGTTTATCTGACGTATCAATTAGATAGTTCAAATCATCGTAAGATATGCTTCACGTTCCCAAATTCATAGCGATATTCAAGTGAATTGTCAGGGGATTACTTTCAATCTGATCATCATACGATTCGCGAGAGGGACGGCCGTAAAATCGATGGGAGAGACGATCACATCTCTGAGAGTATCTCCCCGTAGGGTGGGTCGAAGAGTCGCTTTCGAAAATTCAGGGAGACTACGGAACGATACTGACATT
The DNA here is from genome assembly GCF_030435595.1 of Desarmillaria tabescens. Classification (NCBI taxonomy): domain Eukaryota; kingdom Fungi; phylum Basidiomycota; class Agaricomycetes; order Agaricales; family Physalacriaceae; genus Desarmillaria; species Desarmillaria tabescens. The sequence continues at coordinate 9,091 of NW_026848803.1, read as the reverse complement.
CAAACGACATGTGATACTGAAGACTGTTACGAAGTCTAAGTAATCGATTTCTATTCTCAAAGGACCTTCATATATTTTAGTCTAATGTCACATAACCGGTGTCGGGAATAGAAGACGGCATCAGAGCAATTACCGACTCCCGCACATATAGAGCCCAGGAGAACACCCCAGGTCAATCATTATCAAAAAAATAGATTAGACAGTATAAATGTACCACTTTACAACATGTTATTGGCTTCAGAGGTCGCAACTTACCAGATAGAGTCGGTCGCCGCGGGCCATTCTATAGATGTTAAACATGTAGGTTCAATGGTATGTATACATGGACGTAAGAGGGCACCAAAAGCATCCCGAGGGGATCAGTACGATGTATTGTTTTATGCTGTTGCTTCCGATCATACGATTTGGGGAGTCCGCGCGATCAGCGTGTTGCGTCTAGTGTCCCTGTATTATTATTATTAATTATTATACCTTTAGAACGTAAACATTCAAATATTCCAAAGACGAGGAAGGTATTGAAAGATAGAGAGAAAGCTGCACTGAGGCTACAAAGGTGTTTATGAGAGGATGGTCCTGGATATTGTAAAGGAGAAATGCGAATGCAATCGAAAAAATCGACCCTTAATATAATAAACGCCTCGAGGCATACGAAGACATATTTTGAATATCCGCGGAGACGAACAACGCTGACGACAGCAATCGAAGGAATCTTTTAAGAGAGGGAAAACAAAGGGAAAATCGTTGTTTTAGTGGCAGGGAATGGGCGATCACGTGAATCATGTTCGGTTGCCGGCCCGCACTGCCCTCCACAGTTTGAACTTGATCTATTGCCACTGCGACGCCCGTCTTTCTCTCGACGGCCCTACACAGCAAGAAACTGTAGAGGAAACGTTGCTATGTTGCCCTTTAACTCTTCAATCTCGTCCGCTGCGGAATGGCCCTCTGAGATAAAGGACTTGGCGTGTTTGCTTGATTCTCCAATCCCCTCACAACTTGTCAACGGTCCATGCCCAGTCATCTCTTCGCGCGCTTCTCCTGTACTAGAAGAGCTCAGAAATTACCTTGCAGATTCACCAGAACAACTCACAGATTCAACTTCGGAAGTACTGGATATTCTGGATTTGCTGCTTTCAACTGTTCGCACGCTCAGAGCACTCTCCGAGGATGATATGAAGCAGTCAACGATACCCTTTTGGTCTCTACTGATTCGTTCTCTGGCACTTGTCTGTTACGATAAGTCGTATGCAATGTAGGTGTGAACGACATGATGCTATGTTAATTTGCTAACACAATTGTGGATAGGCAAGAAGCAGCTTTCGTTAGACCCCGGTTGTCATACGTGCGAAGCTTTATGGAGGACGGTCATGCTTCATTGCTGATATCTCATCTCGTTGAAGATATCCAACAACCAAGGCCAGTCGTGGATGATAAAGCTTCGGGGTGGCCGTCCATCGTCACAGTGGAGCGCTCGAACGAAGAGTCGCGGGAGGAATATGACTCAGAAACATCATATGGTGACGAGTCGTTATCGAATAGCACCACTAGCTATGAACGCACAGAGCCCTCAACGGATCCGACGTCTGCTCAGTCATCCCACGTTCCTCTAGATGCCCACATCCTCGCTTATTGGAAACATCCGAACTCCGTTGTTCTTCCGTACCTTTGTGTGACCGATGAGGAAGACATATTCAGCCTAATGTGCGGTGTTGTTTATCAGCGGGCCACTTGGGGAATTTCTGCACCTGTAATTGGAATTATCCTGTCAAACACAGGATTCGTTGGCCACGTAGTGCTGGGTTGGCTTGACAAAGAGCGCACCGACCCTGACGTTCTAGTTTGTCGGCTTCTCCTGACTCATTTTTACCGCCACTGACTGAATTTGAATAGCCGGAAGTTCGATTTGCGTATGGAGATGAGACGCGTACAGACGCGTCGTTGGGAGTGTACGATCTCACTGATCCAGTTAGTGCTCTTAAATTTGGGCAATTTATTATCAGTCTCCGCGCGCATGTCGAGGGAATCGTGGCCCAGTGCCAGACACCGGCATTCAAACGAATTTCGTGGAGATCAGATACTGTCGATGATGACAATTGCGGGTCCGAAGAACAATGGAAACAAAGGATCGTTAGTTGGCTTAAAACGGTTGAAAGGTGGTTGGTATTCCTTTATTTGGCCTTACCCTTGTCGCTCATGTATTTAACAGCTGCGCGGACCACAGAGAACCCCCCGATCCTTTCTCCATTAACTGCTGCTCGTCCACCATGGCTGACCCCGAACGCCGTATGACACGGGCCTCTTCAAAGTCCAGGTCTGCACCTCGCCCGAGGCGCTCTATGTCTGCGGACAGTAAACGTGAACGTCACCCAGCGGAGGATGTCGGTCTCCCACACACTCGGGAGCCTTCCCTTGGAGCTGCAGGTCCGAAGACTCCGTCGGATAGAGCGTCTGCACCGCCTGCAGAACGTGGAAGGCAAGAGTAAGCGAGAACCGCTTTTGGGCGTTTAACGCTCCTACTGACTTCTTCTAGAGCAAGTACAGATGGTGGATCATCCAATAAGGGAAAGACCGGTAAACGATCAAAGAGTGCAGATGCGCTGTCTTGTTCAGCGTATGCCGTCTGTCTTGATTGTTTGAATTCCTATCCTAATACCTTATTGTCAGGTTGGGTGCAAAGTCCTTGGCCGGGATATCCCCTACTGCCAAGCTGTCTTTCTCCAGTTATGCGCACGACCGTAAAATCATCAGTTTGAGCAACATACCAATAGGGTCAGGTCCTACTGCAAAAGACATCGACGGTGCCAAAGAGATTGACCATATGCTGGGAATCTATGAGGACGTGACGAAGTATATGAAACCACCTATCAATCAGGCATGCACTTCTCATGTATTAGCATCTGTCCTTTCATGCTTATTGCTTTCAGAATGAATTGCCTGTCGTTGACAAGGGGGTTAAAGAAGTTCTGGATCACTTTCTCATGCAAGTAGGTGCATGTTCTGGTGACGAAGAGACTCCTGAACTTCCGCAACACTTTTGGGAGATCATTTTGGGTCGATTTTCGTCCCTTCTGTGGGCATCGGTCGGCGGATACTCGAAGGAACTCGCTGGTAAATCGCCCAATGAAGCTGAAGCCCGTCATGACTGGGATGCTCTTCTGAACTTCGGCTTCATGACTAACCATGAGCTCGCCTCTGGGAGAGTAGTGTACGTGTTGTCTGTCGGTGAGCCTTTATTGTGTGCTTACCGCTGCTTTAGGCTCGAAAGAGCAATGTTACTCTCTCGTAATATTGCCGCGGACGTTATGAAGGCCTCCCCTAATTCTGATGGTGCCGAATTCGACACTTCTGCAACACAGATGCATAAGATCGCATATCATGTCGCGTCCATCCCTGGTGCCGAGTCCGACCTTTTCCTTCAGGCATCAGAATTTTCTCTCCTCGCTGCTAGGCATCTAGGGGCTGTCAAATCCCTTTTTCGCGATATCAAAACAGCAAGGAGTGCCATTCTCAAACGTGCGGGCGACGAACCTCAGGTGGGAATCGTCGATGCGATCCTCACATTGCCATTGGAGCCCATCCAACCCATTCCGGAGCCACTAATTCGTGTGGCGGAAACTCGCCAATCTCTCCAAGCTAGTAATACTAGAACCCTCAGTGCTGATAACATAGCTGAGCCGGAGGAGGAGGTTGTCGTGTCCGAGGAACAACCCCACACATCTAGATCTTCCCGTCAGGGCTCAAAACATGCACACTCGATAAAGAGTCGAAGCCAGCTTGGGTCAATTGCAGAAGGTCAGGGAGGTGTTGGTCTGGCCCCTCAGCAGCAGGCGGGAAGAAAGAAGGCTATTGACGCGAAGGAAAACAATGGATGGCTCCACCCTTTTGCGGTGACATGCTCCGAGACCAAATCAGCGCCCAAGATGGTATTCCCTGCCGATATGGTGATGAACGTCAAGGAGCTCCTCACCAAGCTTCTGTTAGCTGTTCTAGTCGCCGAGTACAAGAAACCGACTCAGACTTATGCGAAGGCTCTTGTGCAGGCGAAAATGTACCTGGAAACTTCGGTTAGGTATCTCGCAAGTCTGGGGGTTACCAAGAAAGGTGTTTTCTCCCTGACTACAGATGGTGTCGAAGGGGCTATTCTCATGGCGTGGTGTTCTAGCGACTCGGAGGCAAGTTCGTTTCTTTCGCTGCAGTATGTCATGTTCACTTCATTCTAGAGCGTCTATATTGTGGAGCGCAACGTGCGGACATTCAATATCTCCTCGCCCATCGAGGTCTACCATTTCGTGACGGTTCTTTTGCGTCTACGAGAATACGGCGATACGACACTGAAGGACGCGGTCGAAAAGGCGTTGAAGGCTGAAAATTTCAAACAAACTAGCTGGAACAAAACGGAACAATTCAATAGGATGGAACAAAGTTAATTGGTTTTACTTCTTCTTTGATTGATGTGTGCACATGCTTTCTACATGCTATCGAAACGCTCCGCTATATATTTTATATTTGTTTTGCGTAATTTTATCATGCGTCGGGTATAATGCCCGTTTATCCCGTCTGCGTGTTCAACAATCAATTTTCAAACGTTACGCACTTATTTTCCTTTGGATAGCTTCTATCTAAAATAACACATTTGAGTTCCAGAATCCACGTCTCGCGAGGACTAAGTACACCGGAAGTCACGTGCTACGCGACGCGACGCGTCAGATGGAGTCTTACGGTCTCAGTGTCAATTCCCGCCACACAGCGCCACATACACTACTCGGACTTAAGGGACCGGAGTCGAGGGACGATCTTGATGCACCCTCTCACTTACTCTGCTCTCCTTGTTCTTGCCTTGCACTATCGTCTTGCGGCCAATCATAGTAGGCACTACGTCCGACCAAGATATTGGAAGATAAAGTGTTTGCTAGCGTGTACCAAGTCCACCGCAGCCGAGAGCGCATCTCTACATGCTAAAAGGTGGACACGGGTCTGCGGCTGCTGCGATCTTTTGACGTTCAGCGAAACTCGGCGGAGCCGGATGAGCTATCTCCCGAACGGCTGTATTATTGGGTCGTGACGACCTGGACGCCCTTCGAGCTGCCTGTACCAGAGATAATGGCTCCGAGGTGGAATGCGGCAGGAAGAATCTCTTACCTGCTGTAGATACGTTTACCTTGACGTTTCTCTGGATACCATCATGAATGTTCGTTGCTTCCATCACAGCAGGACGATTGGCTATAGAGTATAACGGTCACAGTCAGCGATGGATTCTTGCCGACTTCGCAACATCGTGTTTCCGGCACGTAAGGACAAGGCTAAATCCACCGTCCTTCACGCATCCGATAACTTCGAATTTACCAACCAAGATCCCCTGAATGCTCTGCACCTCTCGCTGTACTGGTGCCTTCAACGTGGTCTACTCAATACTCATGGATGCAACACCGGGACTGTTTTTTTCCTTGTATGAAGGCTGACGGGAAGCAATCAAAATCTTCCCCAATGATCACAGCTGTTGACATATAAGCTGACAGTCAGTGGTTTTGAGAACGAAGCCTCGGACTTGGTCATAAACCGAGACTAAGGGGCTTTTAAGGTGCTCAAGGCACTCCGAGATCCCCGGCAAAGTAGTGTTAAACCACTATGGACTCTTGTTTATGACAAAGTTCAGACCTCTCTCTCCAATCACGCGTTTACTATCAAGCTATATGCAAACAGCTGTAAGCCAAAGGCGTTGCTGAACTTTCTCGACTGGCCGAGCTTCAAGTAATCGGACCCGAAAGAGGTCTTCCCCGTCTCTTAAGATACACCAGTTTTGTTTGATAAAGATCAAAGTAGTCTTCGGGTGGCCACCCGTTCGTGAGTCTTTTTTCTGACTTCTATCAGGCTTTTCTGATCGACCTTGCTTTGACATATAAAGGCCTATCTTCTCTCCCGTTTCACATATTCATGTCCGAGTCTCGGTGAGAAAAAAAGGCCTTGTAAGCCCTACTCAAGAATCAATTATACCACAGGTTTGACGCTCCTTCGGCGTCCGGCCCGTTGTCCTGTGTTTGACGAGGTTCCCAGATGACGGAACTGCTATTTTGAACTCGGCGCGCGTCTGCGGAGCATTTCCCAGAACCCCCGGTCATGATCGTGAGTCGTAGTGTAGTTCTAGCCAGACCTGAGTATCACAGCTCCTCGTCGCAGTTTTCCTGTGAAATTTTCGAGGAACATACGTCAAAAGCTTGGGGATTTCGAAATGATCGCTCACTTGAACTGTCAGTTCCTCGAAAACGAGGTTCTGATGACGACACTTTGAACATGACGACGGTCATCATTCTCGTATGTCCTACCAGTGGAGAAGGACAAAGTTGACGTTCCCCAGACCCGGGATTCAGAGAATTTACCGTGTTATTCGTTCCCTGGCACGAGCTTGTAATTTCCCCCGTCTTTGGAAGCTCGGCCGTTTTACAAACCGCCAGTGGTAATGATAACTCTGCGTAGAACATTCTCTGTCGAAGCAACTGCGCCTCGAGGATGTAATTGCTGCCGGTGTTCAATTAAGTGGAGATCCCCGTTGTGTATTCCCGGGATAGCTATGCATGTACACACAGCCATAGCCAGTGGATAGTAACATCTCTGCTCTACCCTTTCAGGTTATGAGTAGTGGCTGAAGATATGTATAGTCACTATGACCACCAGCATTGAAAGCAACTTGGAATTTGATCCCGTGTCTGGCATCAACGTGAACTTGTGACCGTATCCCGAAATCGAAATCTCGAACACGGAATTGATGCACATGGTTCGTTAAGACCCTTCCTTTCCGCTGTCCCTTTTGAGCAATCCGTCCTCGACACGCCCATCCACGACACAAACGCCCGTATGTGATGAATCTTGGAAGTCTTTTTCCTTTGAGCTTCATGGCTCTTCTGTTATCCTTCATCGTCGCTGCTCAGGTGAGCTATAGCCTCTTCTCGGCTTACAAACATCTTACCCGAAAATTCCCAGGATGATCATTACGCAGCTGTGGGTCGCTTTTTTCGCGCTGCAAATCAATTCAGAATTCATTTTAGATATAGTTGAACAACAAACAGGGTCAGACGCCGTGTGAGCTGGTCGAGGAGATGGAGCGGTGCTCACTGCCAAGGGCGGTTCGGCGGGATACAGCAGGATCAGTGCTTGGTGGACGGGGAACTTCTCCTCCACAGCATATACGAAGTGTAGAACCGAGTCCAAGCAGGTGTACATGGTACGTTGTTTGCTTCTGGTGTATATTTATGTTACTCAATTGCCACAGCACGAACGTCTTCTTCAACATCTGGAGCGCTTGTCTGATGAGCCAAGGGAACTACTCGCTGACCTCGGATCAGTGGCTGAACCAGTGCGAGCAGCAGCAGTTGCGTGTTAGCACATTCAAGCGCTCCGTAGGACACCAAGATCATGTTCCTGTGTGGGCCTACGCTGAGATGCCAATTAACAAGACCTTCAATATTCGCCAAGCCGGTGCCGACTGTAAGCAAGTCTTCCTCGGAGCATATATTTTGTCGCTTATTCTTCGCAGCTGGAGATTCCGAAGATCAGGGCGATGGCTGGTCAAAGTATCAGATCATCACCATAGTGGCTATATCCTGCTCAGTTGTGGGTGTGGCCGCGATTTTACTCTTTTTGTTCCGGTGGAGGAACTTGTGGGCGCGACACCATGGTGTATCACTGAAAGGCTTCTCGTTCAAGTTTCCTCGATTCCCTCACGGGCCGAAGAAAGTACGGAGTGACAGCAGGGACAATGATTGGGCCATTGACGGTGAAGTGGAAGCATTGGAAGATTTTGAGGTCGTGCCCACACCATCTACGTCCCGACATGGACACATCCGGCTATCATCTTATCCGACGCCCTACAATGGCCCAATGTACGGTGGACCAATGCGGCGGACATGGTATATACGATCCCAGGACTTCTTTCGAAAGACAGGGCAAAAAACTTCTTGACATTACGGAATCCATACCTCTCCCGTGGAAGACGAAGCCTGTGCATGTTGGAAAACTCTCCCGCGGCATGGTATTTGACATAGATGGCACCGCAATCAGCACAAAAACCGACTCTACGCTTGAGAACTATCGCACGGCGGGAAAGCAGGTGTTCACGGCCCAGGTCGTTCCTGGATCTAGCGGATTCCCTCGGAGTAACGGCAACATCTTACCATTGGAGGATACTGAAAGCTTCATCAGTAATAACGGAGAAGACCAACCAGGTTTCGAAGCTGATAGTGAACAAGAACGACTTATCACACCTTCCGAAGAATTCCCTGATCCTCCACCGAGTGTCATGTTGATATCTCGAGGCGGCAATGATTTCACTCTCGAATCAGGCGAAAGCCGTTCCCAGCAACAACATGCACAAGAAGTACATGCCCCCGTTGCCTCTAGCTCACGTCCTCCAGAGGTACCTCCTGATGTAAAGGTATGTGCCTGCACATGTTATAAATATCATACTTCTAATTTTCGGATCCAACAGCATCAACCAATACTGCGACCTCCACCGGCACCGACATATCCCGCTCCTTTACCTCCTCTATCTCCTCCACGGGGTTTACCACAGCGTCTTCGCAAGCCATCATCAGATAACATGCTTGGCTTACACACAGGACCACCACCGTCTCGTGACGGAGGAGCGTACCCCACGCCCATGGCTTCTTCCAGCCATCTCCCCATTCGCACACCTTCCCCTCTCTTCATCCACCGTCCTTCCGTCGAATCCCTCCAAAACGCATCCACGTCCCACTTCCGCATTCCCTCCGACCCTACAACACATTCCGCTATTCCCTCATCCAACTACAGCGACGAGAACCTTCCCATGATCTCTTCTCCGCCATACCACGCATCTCCCCTGCGAGACGAGAGGATACTGACACCTCCCCCTCCCAATACCCCTCCCCCCCACTGACGCCCCCTCAACTATGTCGACGCCCATGTCGATTCGCCCGCTCCCGCTGCCAGAGTCATCCTTGCACCCATTGGCACGGACGCATCAGAGGAACCTATCAAGCGAGAGTATCATTCCCGCTCGAACGGATCCTGTGATGCTGTTTCTCCGGTCCAGTACGGGCAGCGGGATATGGCCTCCACAGAC
>NW_026848802.1:0-16912 GCF_030435595.1 Desarmillaria tabescens | reverse complement strand
GTTAGAGAGGCTGTTGGTCTAGATTGCAAGAAGTTAGGCGTCACTTATAGCAAAAGCAAGGAGCTTGTAAGAGTTAGGAGTATATAACCTTAGCCGAAGCTGGGGTCCAAGGCCACAGCATAGGCTAGCTTAAATACATGTTAGACTCGTACTAAGAATAGTGTCTACAAGGGCGTGTGCAGCGAAAAGTGCGTTGTTCAACAAATGAGGAGTGAGGACACTAAAAGAAGGGTACTCCCGACGAATGAGAGTAAAGAGCGCATATCACCTGCATCTGCATGGGACTCTATCTGAATAGGCTGCATCCCGTAGACCGCCCTCAACTGGTGGTCGACTCTCATCCAACTACTAAGAAGCATGATGCCATCAAGAGAAGCATGATGGTGCATGCGGGTCACTGGTCATCTGGGAGGTGGCAGCGTGAACTGGGGTGATGGCAGCCAGGTAACTGGGTAAGGAGTGTGCCAGCAGAATATCATGGGTCTGGGAGATAAGATAGGTAGGTCCAGGCTTCCGAGAGATGAGGATAAGATAAGATAAGGAAAATAGGGGTAAAACTGTAATAATACCCCCCGACTAAGACTGTCATCCCGACAGTTCTTTAGATGTACTCACTCCCTGAGTCAAGGGAGTTAGTAGATTCCATATCCCATTTGTAGTCCTTGGTTTGTTCCCAAGCAGACATGCCTCATTCTTCTTGAGGGAAGCTGGGGTCAGTCTGAGTCGTTAGAGGAGACTTGGAATGCTCATCTTCGAAGACATCTTCATCCGTGTCCGATGAATAAAAGCCCTGCTCATTGAAGGATAATGGGTCGGTATGATTCCTATTTGAGACTGGAAAGACTGTTGAGCTCTCAGTTGCTGAAGAGCCAGGAGATGATATGGTTATGCATCCTCCTTCATTTTCCAAGTGTCGCAAATCATGATCCTGTACACGGTCTTCCTTGTTCTCATACTCCTTGACGAGTTCTTCGGCATTGGCGAGATTGCTCCTCTTGACCCAAGTAGCTTCCTCCACTGGGTATCCCTTCCATTTGACCAAATATTCCGTTATGGTCCTCTGGCTGTGTCCTTGACCGATGACGCAGTCGTGGTCCTGAAGTAGTTCCTCTACTTCATATTCTTCCTCACCTTCCACGAGTTCCGGCTCGGGTGGCGGAGGTTTTTCTTGGTTGGAAAACTCCGGGGGGACGTATGGAGTTAAGTATCGTTCATTGAACTTGTTGTGGATCCTCCATCCTGGCGGCAGTTTTAGTTCATACGTGGATGGCCCCTTTTTGGAAATTACTTCAAAGGGGCCAACGTGTTTGTCGCCTAGCTTTTTTGCCGGTCGGAGGAGGTGAAGGTTGGTTGAGTCCAACCAGACTTTATCTCCTGGTTGGTACTCCTGTGCAGGGCGAGTGTGTTTGTCATAAGCCTTTCTCATAACTTCGACGGCTTTATTCAAAGAGTCTTCCGCTTGTTTGCGTACTCTCTGGAGGCTCTCGACAAAGTCAGTTACCAATGGTGTTTCCGACTGCCTCACCGCAACTGGGCGAATTTCCCCATCTCGTCCGTAGACTACTTTGATGGGAGAAAAGCCTGTTGCAGAATGTTGGCAGTTGTTGTGAGCGAATGCTGCCCACTGCAGCCATTCACTCCAGTCATCCTGTTTGTGGTTAACAAAGACTTGGAGGTATTTTTCGAGTTCTTGGTTAACCCGCTCCGTTTGTCCATCCATCTGAGGGTGATAGGCTGTCGACGAATTTCCTTGAACATTCATCATCGTGTATAGCTCGGTGATGAATTTCGAGACAAATTGTGGGCCTCGATCCGAAATGACTTTGGAGGGGGTGACTCCAAATCGACAAATAATTTCATTGCATAGGATTTTGGCCCACCCACTTGACAAGAGTTCCTTCATGCATGGAATTAGCACGATGTATTTTGAGAATTGGTCTATGACGACTAGTACTGCATCGTAGCCTTTGGATTCTGGAAATCCGGTGATCATGTCAACTGAGATATGTTCCCAAGGTCAAGATGGTACAGCATTGGGGTGTAGTGGGGCTGCTTTCCACTGCATGTCAGTTTTCATCCTCTGACACGCTTCGCATCCTCGTACATAGGTTTCCATGTCTCTGTGCATTTTAGGCCACCAGTAGTCTCTTAAGACTAATTCTTTGGTTTTTTCGATGCCCAGGTGTCCTGCAGAGACGTGATCATGGTGATGGGAGATAAGTTCTCCCCATAGGGTGTGGTCACGGGGGATGTAGATACATCTGTCATAAAATAGGAGGTGGTCCCTTTCGATGACCCCCTTCTCATGGTTGAGGCTTGAAGCAATCCCTCGGTCCCACCATTGGTGGTCGCTTGTCGCTCTCCAAATTTTGCCATGAATCTCTTCCTCTGTTGGCATTATCAAGGCGTGGAAGAATTCTGGCTTTAGAAGGACAATATCATCATTGTCCTTCTTGCCCTGATCGTGGTTGGCTCGCCAACTCAAGAGGTCAGCCTTTCTGTTGGCTGCTCCTGGTTTGTGATTGAGCATGAAATGGTATTCCGCTAACTCAGTGACCCATCACACTTGTCTGCGATTGAGTTTCTGAGGTTTGTGGAAATACTGCAGGTTTGAGTGATCCATCCAGATTTCAAAATCTTGACAGGCACCCATAAGATAATGTCGCCACTCTTCCAGGGCGATCATTATTGCTAGTAATTCCTTGTCGTAAATCTCATAGTTCCGTTCCATCACAGAAAGAGATTTTGACAGGAATGCAATTGGGCACCATTTCCTTCCTGTTCCTGTGACAGGACAGCCCCAATTGCCCCTTCACTGGAGTCCACCTCCAAGCGAAACTTGTTGTAGTCATTTGGCATTGCCAAAATGACTCCTGTTGCGAATTGGCGTTTGAGTTCCTCAAATGCCTCTTGTTGTTCCTTTCCCCATGTCCAAGGGTTCTTCCCTGTGAGTTTCGTCATTGGTTTGACGATTGCACTGTAATGCCAGATAAATCGCCAGTAGAAATTGGTGAATCCTAGGAAGGACTGTAGTTCCTGTTTCTTGGAGGGTGCTGGCCAATCCATAATACCAGCGATTTTTACTGGATCCATCTTAACAGATCCTTCACTGATGATGACCCCAAGGTACTCCGTTTTGAGTACCTCGAATTCGCACTTTTCTGCTTTCAAGAACAACTTGTTCTTGCGCAGAATCCTCTGGACTTCCTGCACGATTCTTTGATGGTCAGCCTTGTCCTTGGTGAAGATGAGGATGTCATCCAAATAAATGGTGACCTTTCCTTGAGCAATGAGATCTTTAAAGATATCATTCATCATCCACTGGAATGTGGCCGGTGAATTGGTTAACCCAAAGAACATAACTAGGGGCTCATAGAGCCCTCGGTTAGTGTGGAATGCAGCTTTGAATTCGTCCCCTTTCTTGATTCGAACATTATTGTATCCCCAATGGACGTCTAACTTAGTGAAATACCTCGCATCCTTTAGCTTATCCATAAGGTTGGAGATAAGTGGTAAAGGATAGCGGTTTTTGATGGTTATTTCATTAAGTTTGCGGTAGTCTTGTACCAGCTGCAGTTTCCCATCTTTCTTCTTGACAAAGAAGAAGGGGGACGCCATTGGGGATTTGGAGGGTCGAATTCGGCTGATAGCCAGGTTTTCATCGAGGAATTTATCCAATTCCTCCTGTTCCCTCGGATTTAGCGGATATATCTTGCAGTCTAGGCTGGCATTGGCATTGGGGATTAGCTCAATGGCATGATCCCAAGGTTTGTGAGGGGGAAGTTCATTGAAGTTCTCCTTGGCGAAGACATCAATAAAGTCTCGATAATGTTCGGGGACGATTTCCTTGAACGATTTTATCTTCCTTCCCTCGTTGGCCTTGGCTGCTAAGTCATTGGCTTTATGCCCCACCACTCGCATATGAAAGGCTTCTTTGAAGTCTATGATGAGGATGGTGTCCCTGTCCTCGACTTCAGTTCCCCACTGTTGCTCTGGGTCCTCATCTGGGAGACGGAATGGTATCTTGCAGCAATCACAGCACGCTAGGGTGACCGAACCTGTATCCCAGTCGATAAGTGGGTTATGCCTCTGTAGCCAGTTGTGTCCTAGGAATATAGGCATCGTTCCAAGGTCAACGACTGCTAGTTCAATGCGTTCGCTGTGGTCTCCAATTTTGAGTCGGACTTCAGCAAATTCGGTGATGTCGCCTCCTTTGTTGCAGGTATCGTCTGTGTTGTAGACTAGAGTGGGGTGAGCTGCTTTATGCGTGGTAATACCATGATCATGGGTCCACTGTCAGTCAATAGTGCTTCCAGTACAGCCACTGTCGATCAGGGCCTTTGTGGAGTGATGGGCCATAGTATCAAAGGTCTCCAATTGCAGGGTGATCGTGATATTCGCCCCTTTGCTCCACGGACATATTGGGGTGGTTTGGTAAGCTGGTCCATATGTTCCAGCTTTCGGTATTCGTCCAAATAGGATTCTCCGATTTGGTGCTCCAAGTCGGTGACCAGTGGCTCATCCACCTCTGTTTGTTGTCGGGGGTGGACCCACTGTTTGAGAAGTGATATCTTCTCTCCTGGGGTCTTGGCGAGTCGCATAGCTCGCCAAGTCCAGGCGGCTCTGAAGGGCTTCAGCCATTGGGAGCCCTGAGAGTACTCCACTGATACTGGCGGTATCGGGGCCTTCCTCTTGTCATCGCAGTCCATAGGCTGCAAAGGCCCTGCTCCTATGACCATGCGACTGGTCAGTTCCCTTTCACCTCGGTGCAGACACCCACTCGGGTTAGTTGGGACTTCACTGGATTTTGGAGAGTTCCGTAAACTCTTTAAATAACTAGGATTGCTCTTGCCGTTAGTGCAATCTTTAAAGGGGAGACGTACCTGAAATGGGGAGTCTCTCTCCCCTGTTCGACCCGCTTGTTCCTTGTGGGCGATTGAGCTTTTTCGGCCGGTGTCCTCTGTGATAGAGGTGGCCGCTCCTGGGTTATCCTTTCTACTTGGTTCCACGTGTGGTGCCGGGTTATCTTCAGAGGCTTTACAACAGTCCGCCATCAGGTCTGCTGGGCTCTGACAGCCCTCAGCTTCATCCCTAGGCTCGCCTGGATTCCCCGACCTCACCATCACTGAAGTGGTCTGTCGTTGGGGAATCTTGATGTGTGGAGAAGATGCCGGTTCACCATCGTCTGGATCCACTGTCGCTATATGCGACTCTCCCGGGAGTTGGACTACATAGTCCTCATCTTGACCTCCTGTTTGGCGGATGTCGGCTGCAGGGAACAACGATGTCGCACCCCCAAGGTTCCACCCTTGGTCGCCTGTCGAACCGGTGATGTGCTCGGTAACAGGCAGTGCACAAATGAAACAAGCATCTAGATCATCAATCTAGATACTAAATCACACACACGCACACACAATCACCAATGTATATAAGTTTGAGGGTGAGTACGATAGAAGCACTCGCGATGTACTTAGATTTAGATAATCTAGTGGGGTTTTGTCTGAAAACAACTTCAATTCTTCTTTCAATGTGTTTTACACAAAGTACACTAGTCCACGATAGTGGGGTTTTATGAACTTGTTTTGTAAGGTATAGTTGAGCAAGTTATGCTTGTTTCGACGTCGTCTAGAAGAGCTTCTAGCGGACACTTCAAATAATCAAACAACCAAAGACTCTGAGGTCTACAAAGAGTGTGAAATCACTCTACAAAGAATGCACAGGTTCTGACTTCAAGTACAAGACTTGCAAAGAGTACACAGACTCTGGAGTTCCTTGAACTCGACGATTGTTCGAACTTAAAGCATTCTAGGGCTTATTTTACTTCAACTAGATGAGGTCTTTTGACTTAAAGTCGACTCAGCACATCTAGATCACTAATCTCGGAGAGAGAGAACACAAGGCCTTTGTCTGCAGAGCAGTTCAATTAACTAGCAAGGCACAAACGCGGGGATGGCTCTACTTCCTACTTAACTCTTCTAGATTACTGTAGTCGCCCTTATGGGTTGACTTTGGTAACTTAATTCACTTCAGTCGAGGATATGCAATAAAACCAGTGATTGATTAGGTAGCTATACAGGCTACTAGCACAAACGCGGGGGGAATGCTTTCCTCCCATTATGCGTCTAGTCGCTGCTAATTTATATGATTCGTGTTCTAGGTATAGGAGCCCGTATCTACAGTAATTATGGTGCGAGCTTTGGAATTAATACAAATGGTGAGTCACTATCCTACAAGTATCACGCCATTCCGTAGTTTCTATTCAGTCCGACGTGACTGTGCCGGATTATTCTGTCGCCGAGGAGTGCCCTACTAGTCCATGGGTGCTCCTTCTTCCGTCTGCAAGGCGTGCCGCATGCCGTACGTATTGAATACTGCGGTATGCGCAGGATCTTGAGGATGTAACCACTGATCATGATCGACTGCAGGTCCGAGATTGTATTCTGTTGATCACTGCATGATCAAGGTCGGTCATCTTGGTACCCAACGCGGCTATTCATTCTTCCAAGGTTATTCCTTTCCTAGCCTGAGTTGATCTCGAAAGCTGATCTGTTTCTCGACTTAGCAATTTTTCCTGACAGGTTCTTTCTACTCATCGAGGCGACGAGGCATCTAGTTCGTTCCATTCTTCAACTTCTTGGTTTTTATACTCCATACAGACAAGTCCCCGAGATTTGACTGTAATAGTCTTGTTTAGGTAGGGCTTAGCTTGGCGTGTTGACAGCTGGTAGAATTGACTCTTCGAGATGTTGTTTCTAAGTCCATTCTGTACTGCCGTGCTTTCATTCTTTATGTAGTATTTAGCTACCAGCGTGAAGCCTCCACTGTAGCCCTCTGTACCGCTTGTAGATTACATAAATTGATGTAAAATCGCAAAATCTATGGGTAGCCTGATACCAGGCATATCACCAGTAGGCTCCTCTGCATCGTACGTGCACCCCAAAGGGGTATTTGCAGTGGCTTGGACACAGCAGGTACCGTCAGCACTAGGACTTGGCTGATGGGGTTCATTGCTAGTTAAAGCAGCGGAAATCCCATGTACGCTGTTGATAGGCAGACTCGAGGGTCCCCCTCCTGCTTTTATGCAAGCGTTGGGGGGGGGGAACAGGCGCGAGGAGCCCCATCGATCCTGGGCTTTGTTCCTGGTTGTACCTGGACTCTTGATCCGTTGATTGAGAACTCGTTCCGGGTTCTTGATTGAACGATCAAGAGTTGCTTCTGGATCCTTGATCATCTGATCGAGATCCGTCCCGCACTGGTATGGCCTCGAGCTGCTTGGCAGGTCCGACTCTTTCATGCCCGACCCTCGGGGTTCATTGCCCGGCAGGCAGTGGTAATCCCCTGATACACCATTTTTGTTTTGCGATTCCTTCATAGTGCGAGATGAATGCAATATATTGTTACAAGTATCTACAGATACAGCATAAGTACAAATATCCATGTCATAGGGCGCACCATGATAAACCCCAGCCAACGAAGTAGAATTGCAAAGTCCTACGCCGGCATCTCTTTTATCTCCTCAATCTCTGTTGAGCTAGCGAGGTCTTCTTTCTTCCTCTATTTCGGCTAGAACGGCTTGGAGACAGGTCGCAAAAGTCAATGGCTTTTTCCTGGGGAACTTTAGCCACTTCGACTTGTTGGGTGGGCACTTATTGTCCCACCCCTGGTGTCCGGTGTGTCTGCACCGGAAACATCGCTTTTCTCTTTTGAGACGATCAATGTCCATAGGTTTGCCTTCACCGCCATAGGTGAATCCAGTGGTGTCCCTCCTGCCCTTCGAGCCACTCGAAGAGCCCCCCGCCGTTCCAGGCTTGGAACCAGCGGTCCCACTGGGATACTTCCTGCCTTGCACGAGATGAACTTGGTAGTTTTTGTCCATTTGTAGGACCCTGCATCTCCACTCCCAGTAGGTGGTAGGCTGCATATTGTCTCCACCCATAATGATCTCCTTGACCCTGGGTCAGATTGCGAGGGCGACGACTTCCTCCATTTCCACGTCATTGTCAAAGTGTTCTGCTTCCACGGCCAGCTGTTCGAATCTTTCAAAGAATTCGACGGCCATTTTAAACTGCATTTGTTGCAGTCTTTTCCATTGCATCTGTTTGATTTGAACCTCTGCTACCTCTCGGAAACGTGTTCGGACATTTTCCTGGAAGGTCTCCCAAGAGGGAAGGCGATGTCTTCCACTGTGTGGGTCCTTGTAGTGTCATTGCTGATGGACCCACCAGGTCATCACTTCCCCACCCAGTCAGTGGCCTGCAAAGACTACTCGACTCGGGCCATACCCATATGCTTCATTAAGTGCAAAGTATTGGGAAAAGACCTCGAAGTAGTATTCACAGTGACTGAAGAAGCAGTCTAGGTCGCTGGCCTTCCCATAGAATTTGTCAGGGACCTCTATCAATGTCAGCTTTACGTTTCCCCAGGGGTTAGGTTGTCCATCAGGGATGACCCACCCATTTGGCGGGTCAGGCGGTAGAGGGGGATTGGTAGATCGTGGTAGCAATCGGAGATTTTGATCGCTACGTGGTGATGGTGGTTGTGCTGGAGGTCGAGGTGGTATTGGTGGAGGTCCTCCTCCACTGCCCCCTCCTGGTCCTCCTGGACCACTGCCACCTCTGCCAGGAGCTGCGGGTGCTGGTCCACCTGCTTTTCCTGTCAGCACCGACTGGGAGGCTTCTCTGGCCATGCTACGGGCATGGAAGGTGCTGCCTCCTGCTGCTTCCAGTCCTAAGGCGCTGGAAGGTGCCCAAGTGATGTCCGGAATGGGGTTTTCCGGACCTACAAGTCCCAGGTCAGGGAATGATTCCTCTCTGTAGCGCCTCCCTGGTGCTATAGGTTGGTCGGGATGTATCTTGTTCCAATCAATAGTGGCATGATACCACATTTCGGTATGCAGTATCTTGTCCTCTAGTGCAGAACCTAGTTCTGCAGCATTATATGCTTGTCCTTGCTCAGACGTGGTCCAATTTACATTGTACCGTAGTCGTCTGCTGGTCCATTCTAACATTTGCTGCCATGTTAGATCATATATTTGTCAGTCCATGAGCTCCTGTGCTTGAGCCCTGGACGAACTCGGGTGGGTCATTGGAGGGGCTTCTACCGGGAGGGGGCTCATCCTCCTGGAGCCATTGTTCAATGACCATCCCTGCTCTGGTCCAGGGATCTGACCTGTTGTTGTGATCGGGTGGGAAACCGATGACTTGGTACCTGGAGAATATCGTATATCCTGCATCCCAGTCATTGTTCCACTGCCATATGCCCCAGAAGTATTGGCAGTACTCATCCCAGATTTCCAGGGCGTCTTCACATCCCCAGATCCAGGGCCATAGCCCTCAGGGAGGGAGGAAACCTCCATCGTATCCGGCGGGTAAGAACCCTCCTTCTGGTGCAAGGAAGGGTTCAAGCTCGTCAGGGGGTTTTGCTCCCTTGTACTCAACTGTGGCCAGGGCTCTGAGGCGGCAGCAGATGGAGCAGTTGCAGTAGGGGTATGGGTGGGGAGAGGTCTGGTCAAGCTCCCTTGGGACTCGGCTCAGGAGGATGATAGGGTCCGGAAAGGGTTGGTCTCCGGCAAACCAGTCAAGGAGCCTGTCTCCTTCTGGCGTGTCTCCTGGGAAGATAACCCATTGTCCCCTGTTAATCGGGGATCCCAGGTGGGTGTAGTACTCTGGGAGCTCTTCATTATTACTGTCGGAGTACTCAGTGAATACGACTCTGTCAGATCCGTTTTCGACGGCATCATTGGTGGAAGTCTCTGAGATGTGGGTGAAGCAAGGCTCTGCGAACTCTCTAAGGTCAGCGATGGTGAAGAGGGTTGGTGGAACGACCTCGGATTCGGGTCGAGGGGAGGGCCAAACGAAGTCTGACTCATGGACGGACTCATCGTCCCACCAGGAAGGGGGCTCCTCCACTCAGTAGGTTCCATCGGGGGTGTATGACCTGAGAGAGGTTGGAGCATCATACCACTCCAGCTCAGGAGATTCATCTCTTCGATGTCCTCCTGTGTTGGGTATTCCCCATATCTCCCCTCGTTCCCAGGCAGGGAGGAACGGGTTTTCACCCTCTTCTGAGGTGGTTCTTCGCCGGGTTCGTCCATGGACGATTTGGTTGAATGCATCAATGTAGAACCTGCTCGTTCCCCTTCAATAGAGATGCTCTCCATCATCATCGAACCCTGGGATGGCTGCTGATAACTCTGTGGAGGAGATTGCTGACCCCCAGGAGTCATTGTCGTCGCCCCGGGTCATGGCATCCCAGGACCTGTCCGTATTGGTCCAGTACTCGATGGTAAACCTTGGGTCGACTCGGTCATCTCCGTTGTCTGGAGGGATGCCGAGTCGTCCGAGGTCTTCTTCCCGAAGGGATTCTTTGCCTTCACCATCTCAGTGATCCTCTCCCTGAAGCTCGAGCGTGGGGGGTTGCTCTTCTCTGTCAGGTAAGGGGTATCAAAGTGCGTCTCGCTCCCTCCCTGGCTGTGGTGTGAGGGACCAGAGCCAGACGGTACTTGTTGTTCGTGAGGTTCCTGTTGATGAGCCATTGAGCCTGTGTACTCTCCCTCTTCCGGGGGTCAGTGCTCTGTGGTGGCGAGTTGGTCAGAGGATATGAAGAACTGCGACTGCAGTTACTAGTGTCAAGATCCTGAAGGTACTTCTGAAGATAATGGCAGTGCAGTCTGAGGGGGTGAGTGGCATAAAGTTCGTTGTACCACAACGAATGTTTATGATCTCAGGGGACGGTGGGTGCTGTTTTAAATAATGGGCTGAAGGTCTCTTTCTCTTTGGAAGTATAACAGTGACTGCCTTGAAGTGGTACAGTTACCGTTTGACAACGGTAAGGGTAGTAAGGGCAAGCTTCGGCTAATTGTTAAGCACTAACTCAAACCTTTGCCAAAGCTGGTCTCTATCCTGTCACTCATGTTTGGTGATTCAGTGTTAGAGAGGCGTTGGTAGATTGCAAGAAGTTAGGCGTCACTTATAGCAAAAGCAAGGAGCTTGTAAGAGTTAGGAGTATATAACCTTAGCCGAAGCTGGGGTCCAAGGCCACAGCATAGGCTAGCTTAAATACATGTTAGACTCGTACTAAGAATAGTGTCTACAAGGGCGCGTGCAGCGAAAAGTGCGTTGTTCAACAAATGAGGAGTGAGGACACTAAAAGAAGGGTACTCCCGACGAATGAGAGTAAAGAGCGCATATCACCTGCATCTGCATGGGACTCTATCTGAATAGGCTGCATCCCGTAGACCGCCCTCAACTGGTGGTCGACTCTCATCCAACTACTAAGAAGCATGATGCCATCAAGAGAAGCATGATGATGCATGCGGGTCACTGGTCATCTGGGAGGTGGCAGCGTGAACTGGGGTGATGGCAGCCAGGTAACTGGGTAAGGAGTGTGCCAGCAGAATATCATGGGTCTGGGAGATAAGATAGGTAGGTCCAGGCTTCCGAGAGATGAGGATAAGATAAGATAAGGAAAATAGGAGTAAAACCATAATACCTCCAGTGTCAGAGGCATGTCCCATTGTTGCATTATGTTTCTGAAAGTCTTCAGTGCCGCACACCTGTCTTGCCAAGTGAAGAAGCGAGACTACAACCACAGGATTGTGCAGAAGGAACAATGGATTCTTTGGGGAATAGCTTGAGTATTGTATTCTGATGCTGGAGTCAAAAGTCGGCATCATCTTGAGTAGAGGTCTGCGCAGACCTTGTAAGGTATGCGTCGAGCCCTAGGAGTTCCAGCTGGAAGTTGAGCTCACAAAGCTCCCAAACAAGATGATGACCTCTTTCAACATCGAATGGCTGATCTAGAGCTGCTGGCGGTGCTCACAAAGCAATTTTTGCATCCGATGCTTGAAGGGCCATCCCCATCATCTCTAACATGATATCATGAGATTTGGTCAATTTGGTGCTTTCTTTCTTGAAAGGCATTGTTAGAAGTTCTCGCCAGACTTGAGGATGGATGGGTGTTGCATTTGAAGTGGATGAAGAGATATGATAAACAAGACCATCTCAGCAATGCTCCCACTGACGGAAGTAGGTGCTTTGACGAGTCGCAGATGCAAAGACAAGGAGTGCAGGGTCAGGAAAAGCATATCCTTTGTTGTAGTCCTGACTGTTGTTTGTGTTGGGTGAGCTCTGTGCACAATGGACTCCTTCTTCATGCTGTTGGGAGTGCTCTGAATTCTGATTGATGCTGACATTGGCAGTAGACCACATAGGTATCGGCAATGGGGCATACGTTCCGGACAGGTCAGCAAACTTGTCTCTAGCACTTTGAAGAGATTCTGGTTAATGGTATCAGTGAGGTTTGGGATCCATGGAACAGAGAATGTTTCTTACGAATCTTCCTTCTCTGCAAAGGCTGCTTGCCTGAAAGAGGACTGGATGCTCAAGTCTTGCCTCTTGTGTCACATATTGGACTGCCAGAGCCTGAAGGAGTGGCTAAACAGGAGGGAGAAGTGGAGACAGTCATAGGGGAAGATGCAGTTGAAAAAAGGAAGGGATTGCAATAGGTCTGGAAGATTTTCATGAAACGATGCATAGCATCAAATTTCTTGGGGTGAGACGGGTTACCTTCAAAAACGATGGGAAATGAAGGCTTGGGAATGGTGTCATTGACACTGAGAATGATTGGCTTCTTGGCTTTAAGGATGATCTGATTGATAAATTGTTCAGTTGGTTGGATGAGATAGACTGGGATGCCAGCTTTCATATGCTGCTCAGCAACATCAAGATTAAGTGTAAATGTGCCCATGAGACAATTGAAATCAAAACTATCATTGCGCTGAGCTTTGCTGTTCATCACTGGCTGATGAATCTCCATGTAGTTGAGCCCAGCAATGAGCTCCAACCAATACTGTTGCATTGCTGCTACTTGCACACGAATTGACATAGCATCTGTCATCACGGTTTCTGTTCAGTGGACCAAGGCCTCCAGACAGGTGCATCTAATGCTAAGAAACTCTCGAAATCCTTCAGAAAACAACTGGTTGTTCTGCACCAGAGAACAACGACCAGCAATGTATTGCAATGCCTGCTTGAACCATGCATGAATGCTTGCGTGAAGTAGACCGATGTGAGAAACATATCTGTGAGAGAACGCAATGTCACTTTGGGCAATGTCGTACCAGATTGTATCAAGCCACTGGTGGTATGGGTGGGACATATCATGAAGAGAGGGCTGATGAGGAACGACAGGAAAATGGCAAAATTTCTCGTCGAAAAATTGAGGAACATGGGTGGGGTCATGATGTCCAAATCGGCCATCTTCATACAAGCACACTTCATGCGTATTTGGGGGATGGGGGATGAACATATTGTTTGGTGTGGTAATGAAAACACATTCATCTTCTAGATAAGTCCCAACATGACCATTGTTTATGCTTAAATGCCCTGCAAGCATGTCAGAACAGCATTGATAGATGATAGTATTAGCCCACATACCTTTGTACTTTGAAGAAAACTTAGTAAGGTTGCCAAGTCACAGCTCAGGGGAGAATGACATTACACTATAGGTCAGATAGATGAACTTAAGAAATTCAGTTCATGTCAGAAGGTAAGAACATGTACCTTAATGTTCCTCAATTCAAAGTTCCTTGTTCTTCATCAAGTTAGGTGGGCAGAAAAGATGCACGTCACGTGTAATCTTTCCTATGTACCTGCCAATTCACATCTCGTGTATTGGCTACACAAATACTCTCATATTTTGTGCTCCAGGTACAGCCCAGTACCTTCGTTGTTCAGTTCTGAATTGGCTATGACCTTGTCAAAGGGCAATTGGATATTTAGTATTATAAAGAGGATGAGAAAGTGTAGAGAATGCAGGCTTACCTTGTTACCAAGACTTGTAGCTGATGCAGTGCCTAGCGAATGAGTTAGATGTGAAGTTGACTGGAAGACTAAGTTAGAATTTCCAGCATCAGACAAACCCATGCATCACATGTGGATTCTGACATCATCACTCAGTTAATTGTCACTGCCCCGATGTTGCCCTCATTGTCCTAGCTGCTGTACTTGGCCCTCTTCGTCTCACTCTTTCTCTTATTGTCTCCCTTTCCTTGATCTCAGTCTATAGCTCTTCTGCAAGGGTGTATTGACACGATGTCAATGCGGGGACAACATTTTGCATGATACAAAATGGTCCAGGACCCAGATTGTCTGACGGGATGTCAGATAATCCTCCTGCAGAAGTGTCTCTGAAGTCCACTGCAGATTTTATCTGGTGGCATCGAACATGGAAGACATCAATACGGGAGGATTTGGAGGCGACTGGATAAAGCTATGGTGCATTCCTTCATTAACTCCACCTCTTCACCTCAAACATTTCGTCAATTAAAGGCCAAGGCTACTCAATGTTTGGGATGAACCAGGATCCCTCTGTTTCTGATGAGCTTGCATTGAGTGCGCAATTCCATGGGGCATGGTTTGGAGCCAATACTTAGGCTTCTTTGGTGAGTTGGACCACATCAGGTGTCGCAGTGCCAGCACTGACCAATAATGATATTGAAGCTGTAATTCAGATCTTTAACGTGCACTTCATCCTACGGGCGAACAGGGCTTCCAAGAGATACTAGGATACAGTTATCTGTGGGGAACGTGGGTCTGCATATTGTTAATTCATGGACAAGTATCCACCCTGCCCTCAGCTAACTATTGTGTACAGTGGCAAGACTTGAAGGATATTTTCCGATGAGCTGAGACAGTATTGTTTCTCTCGGTCCAGACAATTGATCATGTGGCTATGGGACAGTTTTGCTTGCAGCCACTGAAGATGCTGGTTGAACTATTGACAACTTTAATGGTTATATCTCGCAGACTCGTATTCTTGACGTATGTCCAGATCATCTCCCTGACTTTGGCAACTCCACTGCAACCTCTGCCATTTCTTATCCTCCTCCTGATATCAATTCACTTTCACTGTATGGGTTAGGGCACCCTGCTTCAGCCGCAGGCAACGGTAGGAATTTATTTGTGGAATGTGCATCCTACCTATTTTTTCATCATCACTTTATCTGATAATACATATAAGATGCCATTCCACTACCAGTGAGACAAATTCGACGTATCTACACATTTCCTTGCCAAAAGGATACTTGGATCTCTCTGCATCCAGCACCCCTTATGAGTTCTATCCACCACAGCTGCAGATGTTCATGCTCACCCCCACTCTCACACACATCAGCCAACAGCACAGAAGGAATCCATTTGACCTCCCCTCTTGCTCCCTTCTTTGCATACTACATCATCTTCTGCAGCATCCTCTGCTGAGTCTACAAGAATCTTTGAAAGCAAACCCATCTAATTTCTCATCTGCAAAATCTTCCAATAACACTTCTTCGTCTGATTCAAGGGATGAGATTTTCTCTATGGGACCACCTTCGTCGCCTCCCATCTACCTTCATCCTGAATCATCCAGATATGCCCTTCAAAAGCCATCCAAATTTAACGTTGCAGGTCTGCTGAAAGATGCCTTCGGAAATGAGCATCGATGCTACCTCTGACAGTAATTGTCTCCATGATGTCAAGTCTACTGTGATGGCGCCTTCTGAGCCTTTGTGGCAGGGCATGGCTTGCCCTGTTTGGGCAGTGGATCTGACCTTGCGCCAGTACCAACACCAACACCATTGAGACAATGGCCCTGGAATGCCCCAGTGTGACCTTGCAGGCACTGACTTTTCAGCTAAGCAAGCAGGGGATGAAGAAGTTGATAGAGACATGCAGGTGATTACATCAGGACTTGAGCATCATCTGGAATAACGGTGAGGCAGCATGCTGATATGCCGTCTACGTGTTCACACCTAGATTTTGCAATTTTATAACAATACTGTTGCAGGTCTATCCTATACTAGTCGTATATCAAGGGCTATAGTTGAGACTTCAGACTGATAGTCAAATTAGCATGCTACTAGTCAAGTCAGAACTTAGGAATGATACCACTAGTGGGTCAGCCCTACCAGCCGACCAGACTAGCACCTCCAAAGCTAGTATGACTTAGTAAAATATGGTCGCTAGTAAAGAATACAGCTGCTAGTGCCCAAACAAGAAGTAAGAACCCACACAGATCTTGACTATTCAGTCACTAGTGGACCGATCTGGGCATGAACACCTAAGTCAGGATGACTAGTCATGCGAGCACTTCTGAAAGGACTTAGAAATGAACCAGTAAAGGCATAACCCTTAGCCCAGATCTGGCTAGTGTGATACAGATCTCATATGATCAGCACTAGTATAGCCGGGCTGCGCCCCAATCATGATCGAGCAGTTGCTACAGGCATGGTTACCTGACTATTCATATAGCTGTGTCACTAGTGGAGCACTGCTGGGCAAAGGGTGTGGGAATGACCCAATAGCGGAGTCCCTTGACCCACTATCCGACAGAAAGAACAGGCTAGGCCAACTATTGTGTGATTATTCACCATATTTCATGACTAGCCAAGACATCCTTACCAATATTACCTCTAAAGAATCTATTTATAATTATTCTGTACCTGTCTCTGTAGTATATAAGTAGTAGAAGGGGCAGCCTCACAAGCAGGCAAGCCATCCCCACAATTGTGACCTACTAGTCCATATTCTAGTGCCCCAATTAAAGGCTTTTGTGCTTAACCTCGATGAAGTGCCTACTAGTCGCTTAGTCACCTATAGTATTGAATGAATTGAAGTGTCTTAAAGTTACTATTCCATCTTGGAGTGACTCAGAGCATTTCAAAGTTAGTTAAAGTATTTTCTCAGAGTTAAAGTATTTGTTCTTAGGCCAAGAGTGCCACTAGTCGAGCCTAGGGTGCTGCTAGTCAAGTGTAGACTGCTTGTGAGACCCAGTATTTGGTCCAGAGTGCCACTAGTTTCAAAGTATCAGAGTTAGACCAAGCACAGTTGCTCAACCCAAGTCACTATTCATCCAATCATGTCTTAAAATCCCA